>NC_079198.1:138584447-138731947 GCF_029499605.1 Hyla sarda | reverse complement strand
TCGAATCAACGCTGCCGCTCTCAAACTTACATGTTTTCAGCTATTTTTTTTTTTCCTTTTTTATAATTAAAGGCGCCTACTGTACGTACAGTACATCTCCCGCTAGTCCCTCCAGTGACCTCCTCCACATGGATTTAAAGGGTTATAAACTATTTTGTAATCTCTACAATGCCTCTAAAATAAAAGAAAAAAGGAAGCAGCTGTGCCTATAGTCTGTGCTAAAATCCTACCGTCTATACCGTTCTCATACAGAGCCGCGTGTGTCTCCATAGACTTTGAACCCTTTTTCACGGAATCCTTTTTTATTTTGTTGTTGTTCATTTGCTTTCTAGGTGCAGAATAAAGTATTTCCTACCCGTTCACTGGTGCAGAGTCTGTGCAACTTTCACATAGCTGGCTGTCCTGCTGCTTTGGACATAGCTCAGACAGCACCTCTCCTTTCTGGGGAGCTCTGTTATCATTGTTAAAGGGGTATTCCAGGCAAAACTTTTTATATATATATATATATATATATATATATATATATATATATATATATATATATATATATATATATATATATCAAGTGGCTCCGGAAAGTTAAACAGATTTGTAAATTACTTCTATTAAAAAATCTTAATCCTTCCAATAGTTATTAGCTTCTGAAGTTTTCTGTCCAACTGCTCAATGATGATGTCACGTCCCGGGAGCTGTGCATGATGGGAGAATATCCCCATAGGAACTGCACAGCTCCCGGGACATGAGTCATCAGAGAGCAGTTAGACAGAAAACAACAACTCAACTTCAGAAGCTAATAACTATTGGAAGGATTAAGATTTTTTAATAGAAGTAATCTACAAATCTGTTTAACTTTCCGGAGCCAGTTGAGATATATATATATATATATATATATATATATTATATAATATATATTATATATTATATATATATATAATATATATTATATATTATATATATATAATATATATTATATATTATATATATATATATATAGGTTTTGCCTGGATAACCCCTTTTAAACTAGATGGTTTAGCAGCTGATCTCGGTCTTTTGTGAATGCTCAGTTTAGCTGAAAGAGAATAGAGAATGACAACAAGGTGCAGTGTGCTGTCAGAGCTATGTCTACAGCAGCAGGACAGCCAGCTGGGGGAAAGTTGCACAGACTCTGCAGTTGCAAACTTTTTTTTATTTATTTTTTTTTTTAAGAAAAGTCCTTCATTCTGCATCTAGAAAGCAAATGAAAAGAAAATAAGATTCAGTGGTGTCCCAAATCTCGTCCGATGGCAGATGTCATGATGGACCATATTGGATTTCAACATGTCCAATCTTTTTTCTTTTTTGTTGGAATTTGTTTTTCTAATTTTCCATTTTGCGATCTATATTTTAAAATAATTCTGAAATCTTGCAGTTTCAATTCTGGCCACTAGGGCCTAAAACTAAGCTTAGACTTCCTGTTCTGTACAGATCACTTCCCAGCAGTCTCCTCCTTATCATCACAGACAGAATTACAGTGAGAGGTGACACTAGTATATAGATATCAGTGGTGCACACAATATTTTGCTCACAGCTCAGCTTCCCCCCCTCTGTACAAATCACAGAGCACGCCCAGTAATGTCTCCAATTAATGTAAATTATCTACCTATCTACCCAAGTCTATGTCTGTGCTTTCCAAACAGTGCACTTCCAGCTGTTGCAAAACTACAACTCCCAGCATTCCCGGACAGCCTTGCTGGGAGTTGTAGTTTTTCAACAGCTGGAGGTACACTGTTTGGAAAACACTGATCTATCTATGTATGTATGTGTGTGTATATTTCTCTCTCTATCAACAACTTCTGTATTTTGTTGCCTGTGTCCATGGTTCCTACTGTAAAGCAGATCACTAAATGCTGTTAAAACAGCTCAGGCAACATGGCAGCCCCCATAATAATGTACAACAAAATAAATTAACGAAAATAAATGAAAAAAATAAATAACAAATGGAATCAGAACATGTTTCAGTATCTGATCAGTAGAAAAAAAAAAATCTAGACAACCTTGTCTTTAATGTTATGGCGTATAATGGGCATGTATGACACCCCCTGGTGACTCAGACCCCCCACTTATGACCGGTCTCCATGTAACCTATCAGGAGAGGTGCACAGGCCGTCCATACTGTCCCTCTTTATATGTATGTAATTCTGCAGGTGTTACTCCATTTTCCCTCCGTCTTTCTCTTATAATTTCCATATCTGCCGCCCAGGTTTGTTTTCTGATCTGGTGTAATCTTCTCCTTATAAATCCCGCTGTCTGTGATGGTGATTTGAAGGCGCCCCATGTACCAGTTTCATATTTAATGAAATGGGTCTAGCTTAAATAAGATACTAACACAATCCTTAGATCCGTGCAAAGGAGAGCTTATGATCTTCCTATGCATCAAAGGATGCAATCTGCTGGTTTTTCCCATCTTACATCTTTGAATTTTTTTTACCAGTGACGGCGAGCGGAACGGCGAGAGCGCCAGAGATCAGCAGTTATGTTTTTAGTCTGTACCCAACTCTATCATTATTTTTACTTATTTATGTCTTTATTTTATTTTGTTTTTTTTTCCAAAAAGGTGAAACCCTCCCCCATCATGCCCCCTTCGCTTTATCCGCAGTTACCATAGGAGAACAGCGCAATTTAAATCCAGAAGAAGTGAGGACGGCGAGAAGCGGATTGTGCTTACTTTACGTCTCTTTACGTCTTTGACACCTTTGACTATTAGCATGCTTTACCGGGCACGGATAGTGTTGCATATTAAAATGACCTTCGCTGCTAATACGGAGGTGATTCTCCTATCAATTTTTAACACAGAAACATGAAATATTCACCAACAGCGCGACGCTTGTGTTCTACGATGTTATTCCCTAATCCAGTCGGCACTAACAAGGGGGAAGCTGCTCGCCGCTCCTTCATCCTTCTGTGTGTATATATATATATATATCTGTGTGTGTGTGTGTGTGTGTGTGTGTGTGTGTGTATATATATATATATATATGTGTCATACAGCATATTTACATATCTTTTACAGTATATACTTAGACATTCAGTATATATGTAATAATAGAATACTATATAAACAAAGTATCATATACATTAATGCATATAGACAAAACCCATAGTATGTGTGTAGATTTATGTATGTGAGTCTATCTATCTATCTATAACGTATTGATCTATCTTTTATCGATCTATCTTGTATCTATCTATCTCATATCTATCTATCTATCGAAATAAGTGAGTGCAGCACAACCAGTTGATGTCCACAATGTAACGGGTCAAATCGTATCTATCTATCTTTCTATATATCTATCTGTCTATATATCTATCTATCTCGTATCTGTCTCATATCTATCTCTCATTTCTATCTCTCTTCATATTATTATTATTTTTTGTCCTTTACACACACCAGTGTATACATATAGACGTATGCCATATACATTATGTGCTTGACTATGTTAGTCCTCTGTATCCTCTGCACAGTCTACCTGTGTGGTTTGTGCACGTTTTGCATATTATGTTCTATTACAAGAACGGACTTATCCTGGGGGTCTGGTTATCTTTGGGCCTAAACATTGGTTGCACCAAATTTTTTTTAATTTTTTTTATTTATTTTTCTGCAGACTCTCTGGTCGTTCTTATTTTAATTTACCCTGTCTGCAGGAATTTGTCCACCCTTGGTTATTTGGTTCTCTTGGGGGAGTTAACATGTGACAGCGGTGGTATTATTTATCATCCGAAACGCATGCGTCACACATACTGTAGGTGGAGACACTGAAATGTGGGGCTCATTGACGGCTAGTGGCGAGAAAAAAAAATGCTCCATTGCCCGTATTTTTTATCCAGATTCCAGGCCTCTTTTTCCTCCCAGTCATGTAATAGGTTGAAATCTGCCGCACTCAATAACCTCCCCGCAGCCGCGTCCCGCTTGTGCCACGATTCCTCTTCTGTGGCCATATTTAAAAAACGATCCCGCAGTCCAGTGAAATGGCTTCCTAGCCGTAACGTAATAAGTGTTCAGGCTTGATTTGATATAACTTTCCAATTGAAGTAATTATTAAATTTTTCAATTTTCCTTAACAAGGTTTATCACCGAATTAAATGCTTTAAGAAATAAAAAGCGGAATCTGCCTGCGAAATACAAGTATAAATGAAGTTAAAGCGGGTGGTAATTGAATGACTCCTTTTCTATAATTCTGCTCTGTAATTCTATTATACACGGCTCAAAAAAATAAAGGGAACAATTAAATAACACAATGTGACTCCAAGTCACTGACACTTGTGTGAAATCCCACTGTCCACTCAGGAAGAACACTGATTGTCAATCAATTTCACATGGAACAGACAACAGGTGGAAATTATAGGCAATTAGCAAGACAGCCCCAATAAAGGAGTGGTTCTGCAGGTGGTGACCACAGACCACTTCTCAGTTCCTATGCTTCCTGGCTGATGTTTTGGTCACTTTTGAATGCTGGCGGTGCTTTCACTCTAGAGGTAGCATGAGATGGAGTCTACAACCCACACAAGTGGCTCAGGTAGTGCAGCTCATCCAGGATGGCACATCAATGCGAGCTGTGGCAAGAAGGTTTGCTGTGTCTGTCAGCGTAGTGTCCAGAGCATGGAGGCGCTACCAGGAGACAGGCCAGTACATCAGGAGACATGGAGGAGGCCGTAGGAGGGCGACAACCCAGCAGCAGGACCGCTACCTCCGCCTTTGTGCAAGGAGGAGCACTGCCAGAGCCCTGCAAAATGACCTCCTGCAGGCCACAAATGTGCATGAGTCCACTCAAATGGTCAGAAACAGACTCCATGAGGGTGGTATGAGGGCCCGACATCCACAGGTGGGGGTTGTGCTTACAGCCCAACACCGTGCAGGACGTTTGCCATTTGCCAGAGAACACCGAGATTGTCAAATTTACCACTGGCGTCCTGTGCTCTTCACAGATGAAAGCGGGTTCACACTGAGCACATGTGACAGAAGTGACAGAGTCTGGAGACACCATGGAGAACGTTCTGCTGCCTGCAACATCCTCCAGCATGACCGGTTTGGCGGTGGGTCAGTAATGGTGTGGGGTGGCATTTCTTTGGGGGGCCGCACAGCCCTCCATGTTCTTGCCAGAGGTAGCCTGACTGCCATTAGGTACCGAGATGAGATCCTCAGACCCCTTGTGAGACCATACGCTAGTGCGGTTGGCCCTGGGTTCCTCCTAATACAAGACAATGCTAGACCTCATGTGGCTGGAGTGTGTCAGCAGTTCCTACAAGAGGAAGGCATTGATGCTATGGACTGGCCGCCCGTTCCCCTGAATCCGATTGAGCACATCTGGGACGTCTCGCTCCATCCACCACAGTCTGTCCAGGAGTTGACAGCCATCACGCCCCCTCCCATAGACTTGCATTGAGGGGGCGGGGCTATGACGTCACACGCTGCTGGCTCCAGCGTTCGGATAGTTTGTCCAAAAGCTGAGCAGCGGAGTACCCCTTTAAGGTGAATGAGAGGGCGGATATAAAGGAGAAGCCAGGTGGTCAGATCTCTCTCTGGCTGAGGACCCCGGCTCCTGTCTGTGGAGAGAAGCTCCAGCTGGTACTGAGGGTCATCACTTGTAGAGTTAGTGCCGGACAGGCAAGGTTTTTCTTTGGTTCCTGTATTGTTGTTTTTATTTGGCTCGCAGCCTTTCTAATAAACCTGACCAAGAGTCAGACTGCATGAACTTTGCTGCTGTTTGCCTGATTTGGATAAAGACAGACACGTGTCCCTTTCCCTCAGCAAAAGGGTGGTTCCTGACACTTCTCACTATATATATATATATATATATATATATATATATATATATAATATATATTATATAGTACAGTGATCCCTCAACTTACAATGGCCTCAACATACAATAGTTTCAACATACAATGGTCTTTTCTGGACCATTGTAAGTTGAAACCAGACTCAACACACTATGTACAGACAGTCCAGATCTGTGAAACGTGTCAATGGCAAGAAGAACCGACCAATCAGAATGGGCATTCACTGGTAAAACCCCTGTATTACTGAAGTGTATGCACTGCCTGTTGTCTTGTAGCGCCCCCCTACAGTACAGGGAGGTATTACATGTTCTGTACTCTTTACCTGTATTACTGAAGTGTATGCACTGCCTGGTGTCTGGTAGCGCCCCCTACAGTACAGGAAGGTATTACATGTTCTGTACTCTTTACCTGGGCCAGGATTAGCTTTTATTTTGGAGACCAGGTGGGGGCGGCTCCATGTTACTTTTTTAGGACATTGTGTGTACTGTACAGGACCCCGAAGAAGCTCCTGTCCTCTACATATACCAGTGATTCCTAAGTAGGGTGCCCCCAGCTGTTGCAAAACTACAACTCCCAGCATGCCCGGACAGCCTTTGGCTGTCCGGGCATGCTGGGAGTTGTAGTTTTGCAATAGCTGGAGACCCCCTGCTTGGGAAACACTGACATAGACAATGATTACAACTCCCAGCAGATCTTTCTTTTATATGTAAGGATTTGCTTTATCTATATTAGTTATCTACTTATTTTTCTTTCATCTTCACTTTTTCCTATTTTTTGGATGACATTTTTGTGCCTTTAGAACAAATTACCAGGTTTCCATAGAGTTCTGGTCTCAACATACAATGGTTTCAACATACAATGGTCATCCCAGAACCAATTAATATTGTAACTTGAGGGATCACTGTATATATAAATTATATAATTATCATATATTTCTAAGGATGGAAAGCGAATGGTAAGTCATGTAATTACACAGGTGTCGGCCGTATCAAGCTCCGGCTTCACCCAAAACACGATAACCCCATTTAACAAATCTTAATCTGCCTTGATTGAGCCAAAAAAGAGAACTGCGGCCGCTGATAGGGTAACATGTGCTTTGATAATTGGAAAGCTTGTTGACATTCCTATAGATAAGCCGAACAATCTATTAACATCGGCGCGGCCATCGCTTCACCCCCCTCCCCCGCAGGAGGCTCCGGAGGACCCCTTTGTGTGTCGGAGTCTGTGGCACATTGTGGTAGGAGCTGTGAAGGGCACACGGCAAGGGTAATTTTACCTATTCTGCATTGAGAGATTACGATGCTAATGTGAGCAGATAAGACTATAAGAATCGAAGTGCACGCGGGTTATTCTCAGTGACTCCACAACGGTTCAATGTGGAATTGAATGCACTATGTTGTCTGAATTTGTTATGAGCAGTGAGAGGAACGGGTTTTATTTTTTCTACCTCTTGGCTGACTGGAGGGAATCAGTGTTAGAACCTCATTCAATGCTTTACAGGCTCATTAGAGGCAATATTATAGTAGTTATATTCTTGTATATAGGAGCAGTATTATAGTAGTTATATTCTTGTATATAGGAGCAGTATTATAGTAGTTATATTCTTGTATATAGGAGCAGTATTATAGTAGTTATATTCTTCTATATAGGAGCAGTATTATAGTAGTTATATTCTTGTATATAGGAGCAGTATTATAGTAGTTATATTCTTGTATATAGGAGGCAGTATTATAGTAGTTATATTCTTGTATATAGGAGGCAGTATTATAGTAGTTATATTCTTGTATATAGGAGGCAGTATTATAGTAGTTATATTCCTGTATATAGGAGGCAGTATTATAGTAGTTATATTCCTGTATATAGGAGGCAGTATTATAGTAGTTATATTCCTGTATATAGGAGGCAGTATTATAGTAGTTATATTCTTGTATATAGGAGCAGTATTATAGTAGTTATATTCTTGTATATAGGAGCAGTATTATAGTAGTTATATTCTTGTATATAGGAGCAGTATTATAGTAGTTATATTCTTGTATATAGGAGCAGTATTATAGTAGTTATATTCTTGTATATATGAGCAGTATTATAGTAGTTATATTCTTGTATATAGGAGACAGTATTATAGTAGTTATATTCTTGTATATAGGAGCAGTATTATAGTAGTTATATTCCTGTATATAGGAGCAGTATTATAGTAGTTATATTCTTGTATATAGGAGCAGTATTATAGTAGTTATATTCTTGTAGATGGGAGCAGTATTATAGTAGTTATATTCTTGTAGATGGGAGCAGTATTATAGTAGTTATATTCTTGTATATAGGAGCAGTATTATAGTAGTTATATTCTTGTATATAGGAGGCAGTATTATAGTAGTTATATTCTTGTATATAGGAGCAGTATTATAGTAGTTATATTCTTGTATATAGGAGCAGCATTATAGTAGTTATATTCTTGTATATAGAAGCAGCATTATAGTAGTTATATTCTTGTATATAGGAGCAGCATTATAGTAGTTATATTCTTGTATATAGGACCAGTATTATAGTAGTTATATTCTTGTATATAGGAGCAGTATTATAGTAGTTATATTCCTGTATATAGGAGGCAGTATTATAGTAGTTATATTCTTGTATATAGGAGCAGTATTATAGTAGTTATATTCTTGTATATAGGAGCAGTATTATAGTAGTTATATTCTTGTATATAGGAGGCAGTATTATAGTAGTTATATTCTTGTATATAGGAGGCAGTATTATAGTAGTTATATTCTTGTATATAGGAGGCAGTATTATAGTAGTTATATTCTTGTATATAGGAGGCAGTATTATAGTAGTTATATTCTTGTATATAGGAGGCAGTATTATAGTAGTTATATTCTTGTATATAGGAGGCAGTATTATAGTAGTTATATTCTTGTATATAGGAGGCAGTATTATAGTAGTTATATTCTTGTATATAGGAGCAGTATTGTAGTAGTTATATTCTTGTATATAGGAGGCAGTATTATAGTAGTTATATTCTTGTATATAGGAGGCAGTATTATAGTAGTTATATTCCTGTATATAGGAGGCAGTATTATAGTAGTTATATTCCTGTATATAGGAGGCAGTATTATAGTAGTTATATTCTTGTATATAGGAGCAGTATTATAGTAGTTATATTCTTGTATATAGGAGCAGTATTATAGTAGTTATATTCTTGTATATAGGAGCAGTATTATAGTAGTTATATTCTTGTATATAGGAGCAGTATTATAGTAGTTATATTCTTGTATATATGAGCAGTATTATAGTAGTTATATTCTTGTATATAGGAGACAGTATTATAGTAGTTATATTCTTGTATATAGGAGCAGTATTATAGTAGTTATATTCCTGTATATAGGAGCAGTATTATAGTAGTTATATTCTTGTATATAGGAGCAGTATTATAGTAGTTATATTCTTGTAGATGGGAGCAGTATTATAGTAGTTATATTCTTGTAGATGGGAGCAGTATTATAGTAGTTATATTCTTGTATATAGGAGCAGTATTATAGTAGTTATATTCTTGTATGTAGGAGCAGTATTATAGTAGTTATATTATTGTATATAGGAGCAGTATTATAGTAGTTATATTATTGTATATAGGAGCAGTATTATAGTAGTTATATTCTTGTATATAGGAGCAGTGTTATAGTAGTTATATTCTGGTATATAGGAGCAGTATTATAGTAGTTATATTCTGGTATATATAGGAGCAGTATTATAGTAGTTATATTCTGGTATATATAGGAGCAGTATTATAGTAGTTATATTCTTGTATATAGGGGCAGTATTATAGTAGTTATATTCTTGTATATAGGGGCAGTATTATAGTAGTTATATTCTTGTATATAGGAGGCAGTATTATAGTAGTTATATTCTTGTATATAGGAGGCAGTATTATAGTAGTTATATTCTTGTATATAGAAGCAGTATTATAGTAGTTATATTCTTGTATATAGGAGGCAGTATTATAGTAGTTATATTCTTGTATATAGGAGGCAGTATTATAGTAGTTATATTCTTGTATATAGGAGCAGTATTATAGTAGTTATATTCTCGTATATAGGAGGCAGTATTATAGTAGTTATATTCTTGTATATAGGAGCAGTATTATAGTAGTTATATTCTTGTATATAGGAGCAGTATTATAGTAGTTATATTCTTGTATATAGGAGCAGCATTATAGTAGTTATATTCTTGTATATAGAAGCAGCATTATAGTAGTTATATTCTTGTATATAGGAGCAGCATTATAGTAGTTATATTCTTGTATATAGGACCAGTATTATAGTAGTTATATTCTTGTATATAGGAGCAGTATTATAGTAGTTATATTCTTGTATATAGGAGGAGTATTATAGTAGTTATATTCTTGTATATAGGGGTTTATTGCTGGGGGGGGGGGGTGGAGGGGCAGAATTTAGCCCCTCTAATGGGACTGGGAACAAAAAATGTGTGCTTGGTCGTTAGACATGATGGGGGTTGATTTTAGATAAGCGGCCTCTATCGAGTTTTTTTTGCTGTAATATGAATGTCAGTATATATAGTGACAGAAATGGCTCTAGCATAGATACTGTATCAGCTGTTTTATAATATTTCATCTACCATCATTTACCAAACCCTTTATTTTAGGCATGACCCTTATTTATCTCCTGCAGGTTTGTTTGTTTATTGCTGAGTTCTATTTCTAAGTGTTTTACATAAATACCTTGAAGATTAATAAGCCATTGTTTGCTGGTATTGTATTACAATAGGTCAGGTCCTCGGAGGTATGTGGCCATAGTGGTTCCTTTTTACATTTAATTTTCATTAAGAATCTCCAACCATTTTCCATCAGGACGACCATCCTTTTCATCACGCTGAGGCTTTGTTCATTTTTAGTTCCATAAGTTCCTTTTTAAAATGTAAATGTCTAATTGGATTGGTTCCTCCATCATTCACACCTATAAAGGTTATTGGCTGACCTTGACCTTGTCTGTTTAAAGGACAACTGCAGCGATATGACACTTATCCCCTATCCACAGGATAGGGGATAAGTGTTTGATTGTGGGGGGTCCGACCGCTGGGACTCATAGTGAGCGCTAAGGTGCGCAGCATCGACCTAGAGGTCGACGGTGACGCCCCGTCTCCTCACCGTCCCCATACAGTTCTATGGGGGAGACGGGGAGGCATGAACGCTGCCTCCCCGCCTCTCCCATAGAGATGTATGGACAGCCGTGGCCCCGTACAGGAGATCACAGGGGGTCCCAGTGGTCGGACCCCCCGCGATCAAACCCTTATCCCCTATCCTGTGGATAGGGGATAAGTGTTAATCACGCTGCAGATGTCCTTTAACTTTCTGGCACCAGTTGATTTAAAAAATAAAAAAGTTCCCCCATACCTTTAATTGGTGAAAAGTGTATGCAGCCCTCATACCATAGACACGGGCACATTTTATTTTAGTCGGACTTCACAGAAAGTTGGTCTGCTTTGGATTGGCATAAGATTTGGTGCAAGTGACTTCCTGCTAAGTGTCTTTCACCAAATATGATGCCAATCCAGAGGAGTCCGATCATCTGTGAACAGTGTCAATAGGAAAAACGTTAAAAGGGAACCAGGGTGTCCTGGCAGTTCTAGTATTGCAACAGCTGGAGGCACCCTGGTTGGAAAACACTAAGTTAGCATTTGAATTTCAGCGGCGGCCCAACCCCAGACCCTGCGTGCATGCGTGATATGGTACTGGGCCGCAGGGAATTGTAAATTTTCTAGGCGGGGGCCATATCAACATAATACAATTTTCCAAAATCCTGATGCGATTACAATATATCGTGCAGCCCTAGTGCATAGTGTCCATAGTTGTACAGTACAATCTCAAAATGGTGTAGAGATGCAAATCATATTTCTTGTTTGTTTATGCCCCATCATCTAAAAGCGTTCCTCCGAAGAAGGTCCCGGCGGCAGGATATTTGTTAAAATTTTGCAGAAACTGCTTAGCCCCAGACTAACGGGAGACAAATGTGCCAGAAGTCCCATAGATTTGGATTTGGCACATATGTCAAGTCTGTGGCTATGCAGTTCCTGCGAAATTGAAATATATATTAATTCCTGGACCATCCGCTTTAATGCTCAGAGAGGATTGTTCTTATTTCTGGTCTTTTCCTACTAGTCTAAAGGAGTACTCCCCTGGAAAACATTTTATTTAAATCAACTGGTGCCAGAAAGTTAAACAGTTTTGTAAATTACTTCTATTTAAAAATCTTAATCCTTCCAGTACTTATCAGCTGCTGTATGCTCCACAGGAAGTTCTTTTCTTTTTGAATTTCCTTTCTGTCTGACCACAGTGCTCTCTGCTGACACCTCTGTCCATGTCAGGAACTGTCCAGAGCAAGAGAGGTTTGCTATGGGGATTGGCTCCTACACGGACAGAGGTGTCAGCAGAGAGCACTGTGGTCAGACAGAAAGGAAATTCAAAAAGAAAAGCACTACCTGTGTAGCATACATTAGCTGATAAGTACTGGAAGGATTAAGATTTGTTAATAGAAGTAATTTTCAAATCTGTTTAATGTTCTGGCGCCAGTTGATTTAAAAATAAATGCTTTCCAGATGAGCACCCCTTTAAGGTTTTTTTTTTTTTTGTTTTGTTTCATTTTATAGCCATTGACTTTTTTGTTATTTTTGGTTTTACTATTTCATGTGCATTTTCATCTTATTTATTTACTTTTTTTTTTAAGTCATAAAACCTCAAATAACCATAGCTCCTCCATCTGTTTTGCAGAGTTCATGTTCCTGACCGTTCTTTTGGATTTCTTTTTAATATTGTGTGACTCCTCCATCCTTGATTCCCTGACCTGCATTGCCTTGGTAACCATTTCATTTGTTTTTTATGTTTTATTTGTCATTTGGTAAGTGTATTATTATTCTTTTTTGTTTATAATATGTAACCATCTTCATCTTATTTTTCTGTTTGTCATTTTATTTTTTGCTTTCCCGCTAAGTTATGACCTTTGTTTTTATTGCATTTTAATTTGTTAAAAATAAAGATTGATTTTCCATTTTATTTTGCTTTTATTTCTGTTAAATTATGTTGGTATTTTCTTTTTTGTCAAGGTTGTTGGATGCGTAGTCGAAACCTTGTGACACAACATTTTTGCTGGTGGGGAAGCAATTAAAAAAAAAAACGTAATAGTTTCAGGCGCAAATATACAACAAATGGAGTATGGGACAAAGGAAAAGTTGAACTAAATGGATTGAGGGAAAAATGTTCAGTAACAAAAAAATAAAACTCAACAGCAGCAGTCTGTTTAAAGAATATTTTATTTATTTATCAATGATGCAGCACACAAAATTTTTAGCAAAAGAGAAAAAAAAACTCAAATTACTATTGATAAATAAAATCGAAGGTGAAAACCTTCCCCCATAGAGCTTTACAGTCTAAATGATAACCATTGTACAAGAACGCTGGGATAGCCTGGAAATCACAGGTAAAGGATAAGAAAATGTATTTTTAGTTATACACTACTTAAAAAAAATAAAAATAAAAAAGGAACACTAAAAGAACACAATGTAACTCCAAGTCAATGACACTTCTGTGAAATCCACTGTCCACTCAGGAAGAACACTGATTGACAATCAATTTCACATGGAACAGACAACAGGTGGAAATTATAGGCAATTAGCAAGACACCCCCAATAAAGGAGTGGTTCTGCAGGTTGTGACCACAGACCACTTCTCAGTTCCTATGCTTCCTGGCTGATGTTTTGGTCACTTTTGAATGCTGGCGGTGCTTTCACTCTAGTGGTAGCATAAGGCGGAGTCTACAACCCACACAAGTGGCTCAGGTAGTGTAGCTCATCCAGGATGGCACATCAATGTAAGCTGTGGCAAGGTGGTTTGCTGTGTCTATCAACATAGTGTCCAGAGCATGGAGGCGCTTGGGAGGGCAACAACCTAGCAGCAGGACCGCTACCTTCACCTTTGTGCAAGGAGGAGCACAGCTAGAGCCCTGCAAAATGACCTCTAGCAGGCCACAAATGTGCATGTGTCCACTCAAACAGTCAGAAACAGACTCCATGAGGGTGGTATGAGGGCCCGACGTCCACAGATGGGGGTTGTGCTTACAGCCCAACACGGTGCAGGATGTTTGGCATTTGTCAGAGAACACCAAGATAGGCAAATTCGCCACTGGCGCCCTTTGCTCTTCACAGACGAAAGCAAGTTCACACTGAGCAAATGTAAAAGAGGTGACAGAGTCCGGAGACGCTGTGGAGAACGTTCTGCTGCCTGCATCATCCTACAGCATGACCAGTTTGGTGGGTAAGTAATGGTGTGGGGTGGCATTTCTTTGGGGGGCCGCACAGCCCTCCATGTGCTTGCCAGAGGTAGCCTTACTGCCATTAGGTACCGAGATGAGATCCTCAGACCCCTTGTGAGACCATATGCTGGTGCGGTTGGCCCTGGGTTCCTCCTAATACAAGACAATGCTAGACCTCATGTGGCTGGAGTGTGTCAGCAGTTCTTACAAGAGGAAGGCATTGATGCTATGGACTGGCCCGCCCGTTCCCCAGACCTGAATCCAATTGACCACATCTGGGACATCTCTCTCCATCCACCACAGACTGTCCAGGAGTTGGCGGATGCTTTAGTCCAGGTCTGGGAGGACATCCCTCAGGAGACCATCCTCCACCTAATCAGGAGCATGACCCGGCGTGGTAGGGAGGTCATACGGGCACGTGGAGGCCACACACACTACTGAGCCTCATTGTGACTTGTTTTAAGGACATTACATAAAGTTGGATCAGCCTGTAGTGGGATTTTGTGTGACTCCATATCCAGACCTCCATGGGTTGATAAATTTGATTTCCATTGATCATTTTTGTCAGATTTTGTTGTCAGCGCATTCAACTATGTAAAGAGGAAAGTATTTCATATGATTAGTTCATTCATTCAGATCTAGGACGTGTTATCTTATTGTTCTCTTAATTTTTTTAAGCAATGTATATAGTAGGTTTTTGCTAAGGTGGGTCAGTGAAAAAGACTGGAATGTTCTATGCATTCCTCTAAGGGCCTATTCACTCCACATAATATCCACCTGGAGAAATTCTGACTTGACATTGTCTGCAGCGCTGATATGGATTTTATCAGTGACCTAGTAAATATCTAACCCCCGTCCGAATTCGTTATTTTCTTTATCAAAGTGAATGCACAAGAGTACATCACATAGACACACATTGTTAGTGTTAACATACTTCTAAAATGTATTGGCATTCATCCAGCTTATATAACCATTGCAATTAGCATAAATTCCCACCCTTACTAGGGAGGTGAGTACAGCTTTGGCATACCATGTGTGTGTGTATGTATGTGTGTGTGTGTATGTATGTGTGTATATATATATATATGTATGTATATATATATATATATATATATATATATATATATATATATACACATACATATGTACATCCACTACAATCCCTCCTTAAAATTACTAGTTTACCTTTCCCTAATTTCCATCATCCTAACTCATCTGCTCCAGTGTGTTTTCTCAAACGCTTCACTGCACTTTAGACGATCCATGGCATGTCCATCGACTCCCTTAGCCTCAGACTTTACACATATGGAGTTAGATGCTGTACCTATGGTTCACTGTTTTTATAGATCTTATTGATGCTCTGTAATGGGGTATAGGTTTCATCTGTAGTCTCAAAGTCCAAATTCGTCATCACTGGCGTCACACTCTCGACGGCTTTCTCACACATCTTTAAACAAGGCAAAATACAACACACAACAAAAGCAAGGATTATTAGGATTAGAAGTATGGTTATTCCTATTTGGGCCAAAGTATTTTTCCACCCTCCCATCCAATCAAAATACTAATCCCAGGGGTCTGAGATGCTAGAATTCTTTTTAAGTTCTACCGATTAGGTCTTTTAGTTTCTTTATGGCTTTGGTTACTTTACCATTGGGTCCTGTATTGGCTGGGATATATCTGCAACAGGTCTCCCCAAACATTTTACATACCCCCCCCCTTTTTCCGCTAACACCATATCTAATGCCATACAATTTTGGAATGTCATAGTAGATGTGGCGCTTAGTTTTTCAGCCTGACCTTTAAGAGCATCCACTGAGAAATGTGTGAATCTCTGCTGGTTGTAATAGATATAATTAATCCAGTCTACATTCTTGTTTATGGAAATCTGGGGTATTATAGACTCAAATCTGGCTTTTACTTGATCTCTAGTTTTAAATTCATCTGGTACCCCCTTGGGATTCCTATAGCATCAATATACACATGGGGTCAAGGCTCCCAGCAGTGGCTGCACTTTTTACTTCTAGCGTGTGGTTTTCGTTCCTTTTTAGATTCGGTAGTGAAAATGTGTATGGGCAGAAGAGTCTTGGTTAATGTGAATTCTCCAGTCCTATTCCCTTCTCATCTGGTTCTGAGCTTCATATCCCCAAGTATCCCATACCTTACGGTAGTTAACATTTACTCATCACACTGGCAAGGCCTATCATTTCTATATTTTTACACAAAGTATTCCTTTTCCTTATAACATCACCCACTAAGATGCCTTTTTCACCCCACTATTTGTACAGTAAACCAATGCTCACCCACTAATTCTCCTCATACAATGTCACATCCTAACAATCCGTTGTGATTCTTTTCCTCTGGAACAACCATGGTTATGTACAGACATAGATTTAACAGTTATCAGAGAACATATCTTAGATACATCTATACGGGACCATCATATGTAAGCGTCTCTTTCCTCATTTATTTCCTGACACACAATCATGGGTTTAAGGAACTGGGTAACAATTACAGAATCTGAACTAGGCACAACTTTCTAAAGGTTCTTAGTTGTATTCTTTACTGTATCTATGTATATGGAATCAGTAGTCAGACAAGGACATACTTATATTGGTCCACCTTAGGCAGTTAGATTAAGTCTACTCATAGTCTCTGAAACAGGTAAGATGATTACGGAGTGTGTTGGTCAGGTACCTTTCATGCTTTACCTAGGTCATAACAGATGTAAATAATAAAGTCTGTACAAACCTTCTTTTTGCATTGTTGAATCCAGAGGCCACCCAAAATACGGACATTACTACAGACACAGCTCCCTTCTGCTTAATGTATGTGGCCATATATGTTACCATGGGGTACAAGGCTGTTGGCGCACACAGTTTCTTACCAACTCTCCAGATGCCGCTTTGCCCTGTACCACTTCTTTCTTCTTCAATTGGTCGGTCTCAGCATGCATTGCTGCTTCTTGCAAGAGACCTATCCAGACAGATCCACACTCCCCATCCACCTGTACACTCTGTACCATAACTGTGGGAGGACAGGAGCACTGCAGCCTTGGCAGTCTTCTCCACCATCCAGTTTCCTTGGCTTCTCGGGTTGTTTCTTTCATGTGGATCTGATCTTTATGATGGCCACCTTCTCTGATAGCTCTTGGACTTTGAACACTTGAATTACAAACTACAGATTCTACATTTGATTGGTTTGTCCAAGGATTCAAGAAAACCTTTACTCCAATAGGTCCATACTCGTGGGCGGTAATAAGTGTACCCGTACTCATTGTCTTACCTTCAGATATCTTACACATCTCAGTGAATATCTTTGACTCTACTTTCTGAACCAACAGCTCAGATCGAGTGGTTTATTGAAGTAGAACTTCACTCTGCGTGTGGTCACCATATATCCTGCCTTATGTATTACATCTTTACATCATTTGGAACAAGCTTACATTTACAACTCAACATCAACCATGGATTCTCTGATATCTTATCATGGCTCTTGAATTCTTAAAGGGGTACTCTGCTGCTAAGCGTTTGGAACATACTGTTCTGAACACTGGAGCCGGCGCCTCCCCTCATGACGCTCCGCCACCTCAATGCAAGTCTATGGGAGGGAGCGTGACAGCCGTCACGCTCCCTCCCATAGACTTGCATGGAGGGGGTGTGATGTCATGAGGGGGGCGGGGCTATGACGCTACAAGCTGCCTGCTCCAGGGTTCAGAACAGTTTTTTCCAAACTCTGAGCAGCGGAGTGCCCTTTTAACCTCAAAATTTCAAGGAAATTTAATCATAATCTGACAGTAGCAAAGCTGTCAAAGAGCGGTCTTCTTTTTCTGCATCTTCATATTACACTAATATCATTATAAAGTTATCCACTCACAATTAATTTTATTCAAATAAATGCAATGTAAAATGTATAGGTATATCACATTGGGTATGCAGGTACTGTAAACATTTTTCAAACAGTAGATATATATTTCCTTCAAGTCTAATCTGACTTTGTGTTTCACGAGAGGAGGCTGTCATTCTCCCTATAAGCCTCACCTTTCTCCTCCCACTCCTCTACATCACTGGTCACTGCCCCTTTGAGTCTGGGTTTTTGTTTTCCCTCAGCTTAGCTCAGTCATCAATAACCCTTGAATGTCTAGTAACTGACTGTATTCCTGTGTCACTTTACATGAGGACATACAGTATACATATAACATGTAATAATACATTACGCCCCCTCCCATAGACTTGCATTGAGGGGGTGTGGCCATAACATCACAACGCCCGTACCCAGCATTCGGAACAAAATGTTTAAAGGCGTGTTCCGCTGCTCAGCATTTGGAACAAACTTTTCCGAACGCTGGAGCTGGGAGCTTGTTTCATAGCCCCACCCCCTCATGACATCACGCCCCGCCCCCTCAATGCAAGTCTATGGGAGGGGGCGTGGCAGCCGTCACGCCCTCTCCCATAGACTCCCATAGGGGAGTGATGTCATGAGGGGGCGGGACTATGAAACAACGAGCTCCAGCGTTCGGAACCGTTCCACACGTTGAGCAGCGGAATACCCCTTTAAGCGTTTCTTGATAGAATTAGCTTTATCTATTTTGATTTATCTATTTTAGATGTTCTAATTAAAGGTTTTTCAGTCCTTTGATGGGGTCTATATTTAACCCTTCCACATTCATCGCCCCCGGTGTAAGGCTGCGCCATGCCGCTACCAGTTCAGCATCTCATTTTGTATTCTCCTACAACAGGAATTGCTTTTTTTTCCCCCTGCAGAAGCTTCTGGCTAGATTAACTAAAGGTTGTTAAATCGGCAATAATAATTGGTGTTACAAAAAAATATTACCGCACCGAGTTTTTGTCGGCTTAACGACCATTTCATTATGAATTAGGTATGCTCTATAATCATGTGTTCCTGACCTAATCTGCAGTAGAATTTTAGGCCATAAGTTTGCTGTGCAGATCTCCTGCGGTGCAAGGTCTGTAATTGCTCCGGGAGATTCTTTCAAGTTTTGTGTAATGGATGTTTATTTAACCCCTTTTCTCTAGGAGTTTTTTCACTCCTTGCAAAGTCCAAAAATAAGTTCTAGTCCCGCATAGCGTCACACACATTTTTTTTGTACAGAAAATTGTGCAAAAAATTTGTGCAGTTTTCTGTTTAGCTCCTGTGTCTGATTTAACACATTGTGCACGCAACATAATAAATTGCATGGATTTTTAAAAGAGCGCACAAAAGTGAAAAAGACACATCAATGAACTTCCCACATTCTACACCACCTAGGGGGCAAAGTATAATTGCACAAAAATTATTTTTAAGCAGATGGAAGAAAAACACAAACAATCATAATTAAAGGGGTAAAACTATTTTTATTTTTTTTTTTATGAACTGGTGCCAGTTAAAGTTAAACAGATTTGTAAATTACTTCTATTAAAATATATATATATATCCTTCCAGTACTTATTAGCAGCTGTATGCTACAGAGGAAATTTTTGAATTTCTTTTTGTCTTGTCCACAGTGCTCTCTGCTGACACCTGATGTCCGTGTCAGGAACTGTCCAGAGTAGCATAAGTTTGCTATGAGGATTTTCTCCTGCTCTGGACAGTTCCTGATACGGACATCAGGTGTCAGCAGAGAGCACTGTGGACAAGACAAAAAAGAAATTCAAAAAGAAAAGAATTTCCTCTGTAGCATACAGCTGCTAAAATGTACTGGAAGGATAAAGATTTTTTAATAGAAGTAATTTACAAATCTGTTAAACTTTCGAGCACCAGTTGATTTAAAAAAAAAAAAAAAAATGTTTTCCACCGGAGTACCCCTTTAAGGCGGTTGGCCTTCAAAGCTGGAAAACCACTCAAAACATGTACAATTGCCTTTTTATTTCTCAGCCAAGTGTCCTGGAGGCGGGGCAGAGTTGCTCACACTACCAGCACTTTTACCAGTTTTCTGCCCCGAGCTGCTGCAGGACAATTAGTACAGAGCAGAGCATTGCACAAGTGGTGAGGATGCAGAACCCGCTGTGTTCAATCCCTGTCTGCTCCTCTGCCTGTGACATTGTTCAGCACAAGGCAGCATGCTGTAGCCACACCTTATTCTTCCCTGAATGTCATATAAAAGATATATATGTGTATATGACAGGAGGATAGTGATGTAGCTGTAGGGGCTGGTCAGAGGTGATGACATCACTCACAGGGGTGGGGTTAGAGCTCAGAGAAAACATCCAGCCACGCCTCCTGACATATCAGGGGTGATTCACACAAACACATGCTCAAACCAGTACAATTTGTGACAACACTATGTAAGTAAATTATAAATCTTGGCAGAATACATAATTTAGTTTTAAAACAGTATTCCGGTTTAAGGAAATTGTATTTTGTGTTATTTATCCGTGTTACGGTGCAGATTTCCTAACGCTGCTCCTAATCCTGACTAGTCAGGTGACCCCGCAATCACCCAAGTATATTGTCCTATAAATCCATCAGTTGCCATCTTCCTGCCGTTTTGACATTTCACTTTAGCACAGGGACATATATCACTCGGCTTTTCCATCAATCATCTTATCTCACAATAGAGAATTCAAAAAGGGGAAATTATTAAATATGTAAACTGGGACAAGGTGAAGTTTTGAAGATGCCATTTAAAAATGCTGTAAAAAAATTAGGAACCATCTCCTGCTTTACTGGCATAGGGACCTACACAGCTGTCACTTCCCAAACACCAAGGTCATACGGGACACCAGGGGGCATTACGGAGCATAGGCGAGAGTGTGTGTGTGTATGTATATATATATATATATATATATATACTCTCTTGCCTGTGCATGTAATGGCCCCTGGTGTTTGTATGACCTTGGTGTTTGGGAAGTTGGTTGTAGAGAGAGGGAGGTGCTCTCGCCTATGCTCCATAAGTATCTGAGCCCTTCTTTAATTCTCTAGAATGAGACTATATAGTTTGTTTGTAGTCTGTTACCATGGAGACAATTTTTTATTTATACATTTTTTTTTTAAACTTTTTTTACCTAGACATCTTATCCCCTATCCAAAGAATAGGGGATAAGATGTCTGATCGCAGGGGTACTGCAGCTGGGGACCCTCGTGATATGTTCTGCAGCACCCCAGACATCCAGTGCACGGAGCGTACCGGATGACTAGCGATGCGGGGCGGAAGCTTGTGACGTCACGGTCACACCTCGCTCCTGATGTCACGGCAATGCCTGCTCAATGCAAGTCTATGTGAGGGGGCGTGACGGCAGTCACGCCCCCTCACATAGACTTGCATTGAGCGGGCATGTCTGATCGCGGGGGTCTGCAGCTGGGGACCCTCACGATATCTTCTGCAGCACCCCAGACATCCGGTGCACGGAACGTACCGGATGACTAGCGATGCGGGGCGGAAGCTGATCGCGGGGGTACTGCAGCTGGGGACCTTCACGATATCTTCTGCAGCACCCTAGACATCCGGTGCACGGAGCGTACCGGATGACTAGCGATGCGGGGCGGAGGCTTGTGACGTCACGGTCACACCTCGCTCCTGATGTCACGGCCATGCCCGCTCAATGCAAGTCTATGTGAGGGGGCGTGACGGCAGTCACACCCCCTCACATAGACTTGCATTGAGCGGGCATAGCCATGACATCACGAGCCTTCCGGCGCTGCACCCGGCGCTCTAAACGAACGCTGGGTGCAGCAGGGACATTGCGTGGGTCCCCAGCGGCAGGTCCCGCGCCATTAGACATCTTATTCCCTATTCTTTGGATGGGGAATAAGATGTCTAGGGGCGGAGTACCCCTTTAACTATTAATGAAATCTTCTTCTTTATTTGTGAAGCCTCAGGGCAATAAAAAAAAAAAAACTGTTTGCATAATTTTACATAACCCTTTGAGCCTGAACCAAAACAATATGACCTGAGTCGTCATTTGCCGTTTACTAAAATAAGTGTACGCTCTTGTATTTTCTTGAGTTATGACCGCTCATCAGTATATCATTTACAGAAATTGTAGCCCTTCATTCCATTCCGGGAACGGGCTGGCATTTTTGCATAGTCCCTTGTCTTTGATTGAGTATGATTAAATAGCAGTAATTAATTCGCTATTAAGGGTACATCATGTAATGATAGGAATCTCAGCCGCATAATCACAAAGGTGAGAATTACTTTGACAATCGATGTTCCGAACTCAGGAGAACGACGACGCATCATTGTAGGAGAGAGGGGAAAAAAAAAAAGTTTTCGGCACATTTTCCCTTCACGTCATTGTCAGCTTTGTTTTTTTGTTATTTAATACAATAATGCTAGAACGCGGGCGGGTGAGTCACTGGTGGCCGCGGCTTCACGTTAACGATCTACTCGCTGTATTGGAGCGCAGTCAACCACTTATCTCTTTTAAAACCACTGAAGCGTTGCCGATACGGAGATCTGACTGAGCTCCCAACGTGACCCGTGTACAGGAATCACTATGCTGTGAATAGTCTCGGACGTGCTGCCATCCTCAGGGCTACAGGGGGATGACTGGTCATGTGACAACCCAGAAGAAACAACCATATTGCAACCTTGTGTCATATGTTAAAGGAAACCTGTCAGATCCCCGAGGCCTCACAAACCTTGGCTCTATGTGATGCCGTAGGTGGCGGCCATGACTATACCCTCTTGCCATGACTGGATAACCAGTCATGGCTGCTGCAAATAAAGTTGATTTTCTGGTGCCTCATAGTCACTCTGGATAACAGCGTTTCGACTTGTGAGGGCCGGACAGGTTTCCTTTTAAATGAAAGTACTTGTCCAGGAACTGGTTGTGTCAGGTAGTGTCTCTCTGCCTCATTCATTTTTTTTAAGTTTGTTCTCTGTCCATTTTCAGAACTGTCCAGAGCAGGATAGGTTTGCTATGGAGATTTGTTCCTACTCTGGACAGTTCCTAAAATGGACAGATGTGTCAGCAGAGAGCACAATAGTCAGACAAAGTAAATTTAAAAAGAAAAGAACTTCCTGTGGAGCACACAGCAGCTGATAAGTACCTGAAGGGTTAAGATTTTTAAATAGAAGTAATTTACAAATCTGTTTAACTGGTGCCAGAAAGTTAAACAGATTTGTAAATTACTTCTATTTAAAAATCTTAACCCTTCCAGTACTTATCAGCTGCTGTATGCTCCACAGGAAGTTTTTTTCTTTTAGAATTTCCTTTTTCTGACCACACTGCTCTATGCTGACATCTCTGTATATATTAGGAACTGTCCAGAGTAGGAGCAAATACCCATAGTAAACTTCTCCTGCTCCGGACAGTTCCTAAAATGGACAGAGGTGTCAGCAGAGAGCACTGTGGTCAGACAGGAAAGGAAATTGTAAAAGAAAAGAACTTCCTGTGGATCATAACAGCAGCTGATAAGTACTGGAAGGATTAAGATTTTTTTTATCTAGAAGTAATTTACAGATCTGCTTAACTTTCTGGCACCAGTTGATTAAAAAGAAAAAAAAATGTTTTCCGGAGGAGTACCCCTTTAAAGAACTTGTCCAGTAGCTGAGTGTGTCAGGTACTGCATCTCTGCCACATTAATTTATTTTTAAGTTTGTTCGCAGGTAAAAAAAAAATAAAAAATAAATAAAACTTACTTTTCTCGCTCCTTCTCTGTCAGCCTAGTCATGGAGCCCTACTTTTCTAGGATTGTGGGCAGCATGAAAAATTGCCCTCAGCAGCTATATATGTGTCCCAGGCAATGGTTTGGTATATCTGTTAAAGAGGCAGCGGGGAGGGCAGCGAGAAAAAATAAATTCTGAACTGGAAATCTCATTTATCTTTGAAGGGATCATGGTCATAGCTTTCGTGTTGTTTGAAGCCTGCCTACTGCCCTCCCACAGCACTCCTACCAGTTCCTTGCTCAGAGCGCCTGCAGAACATTGCATAACACAGCAGAACTGTGTGCAGCTGCTGCATTTATTCCCTGTCTGCTCCTCTGCCTTTGGATTTGTTCAGCATGCTTTAACCACACTTCATTTTTCCTTAAATGTCCCAATAAAGATATGAGTATTTAAAGGGGTAATGATGATGTTGGCTGTAGGGGCTGATCAGTGGTGTGACATTACTCGAGGGGCTTAGTGAAGATGGAGCTGGGGAGCTGCTGAGACAACTCCACACTGTCAATTAGTGGACTACACAACTTCCCATCAGGAAAGAGGGAGGAATTGGAAAATTACTCAGACAACATCCTGCTGACAATGAAAGGACTACACAGCTTCCTGTCAGGAGAGGGAGGATGTTGGTAGCTGCAGAGACAACACTATATTAACAAGAGAGGACTACACAACCTCCTGTCAGGAGAGGGAGGATGCGGGCAGCTGCAGAGACAACACTATATTAACAAGAGAGGACTACACAACCTCCTGTCAGGAGAGGGAGGATGCGGGCAGCTGCAGAGACAACACTATATTAACAAGAGAGGACTACACAACCTCCTGTCAGGAGAGGGAGGATGCGGGCAGCTGCAGAGACAACACTATATTAACAAGAGAGGACTACACAACTTCCTTGCAGGGTGAGTCACACAACAAAAAAAGCTGAAGCCAGTACAATTTGTGTTAACATTATAATAGTAAGTAATATATTTTGGGGTGATACCAGAATCCCCATTTAAGGTGTCAGTTGTATTTCAATGTGTCTCGACAAGGTTTGTCTAATGCAGTGTTTCCCAACCAGGGTGCCTCCAGGTGTTGCAAAACTACAACTCCCAGCATGCCCGGACAGCCTTTGGCTGTCCGGGCATGCTGGGGGTTGTAGTTTTGCAACATCTGGAGGCACCCAGGTTGGGAAACACTGGTCCAGTGTGTAAGAGCAAAGTGATGCCAGTCCATCAGTACTCACCAGAAACCATCTTTATCATGGAAAATTGGGACACCTGTTAAGAATTGCCTCTAGTAATGTAGAAAAGCCACCACAAAAATATCGGCTTTGATTTACTATTGTAAACCCAGACTTGTTTTGTTGGGTTGTGCGCCAGAAATTCTGTAATTGAAAAAAACACCCGAACAACTCTCCACTTTACTGAAAGAACCTGAAAATGGGGTGTGCCCCTGACATTAAAAAAAAAAAAAAAAAAATCCCAACATATTTACTAATGTTTCCACAAAAAATGTGGTGGCTTTGAGCTGAGGAAAACCCCAAAGGGGGAAAAAATGCAAAAGAGAAAAAAGTGCAAAACGTAGGGAAACCTTAATATGTAAATACAGTGGAAAAAAATCTGTCGGGGGGAAGAAAAAAAACACAAAGAAAAATGCACAACACTCTTAGTAAATCAGGGTCATTATCTAGAACTTACAGAGTTGTTTTTCACCACAAACACCATTTTTGGGGGGAGATTGACCGCTGGACCACCGCTGATACCTGGAAGAAAATGGTGGCTGCACTTTTTCGACCTTTCTGTTTGCATCATATTCACCGACCACGGGTCTTGAACCAAGGCTTCAGTGTGGCCGGGCCAGAAACTTACCAGCCCGGGTTCAAGACCCTTGATGGGCAAATAATGTGCCAGTGATTATGTCATCAATACTTGGAAAATGCTGTTATTTCCTTCCCAGTGTCAACTAGTTGCTCGAATGGCTGCGCCCCCTTTAAGTCACATGACGCATTAAGTGACTTCCAGAGCGGTAACAGTGACGGCTCTCCAGTAGCGCTATCGCCTCCTGCCATAGAAATAGAAGATATTTCCTATCAGCCGTGGTCCCAGCGAAGCTCAATTATTTCTTAAGTGTCTCATTTTTTAATTCTGTAACATTTAGTGCTGATGTTTTAATTGCGTACAGCTGAGGCGGCTAAATGAGCGAAGAAATAGATTTAGATCTTCTCTGAGCTTCTCTGCCACCTATAAAAATATATATCATTCATTAGGCTGTGGGATGAGTCTGTCCCCAGGAGCAGAGGCCAAGAGCCAGTACACATTGCTCTGGAATATAGGATTTGTGCCAGGCCGGGGGTGGCACGAGGGTTGTTTATAAGTTCTGGAGTTTGCAAAGACATTAAAGGGGTATTCCGGTGGAAAACTTGTTTTTATTTTCTTTTTTTTTAAATGAACTGGTGCCAGAAAGTTAAACAGACTTGTAAATTACTTCTATTTAATTTTTTTTTTATCCTTCCAGTACTTATTAGCAGCTGTATGCTACAGAGGAAATTATTTTCTTTTTGAATTTCTTTTTTGTCTTTTCCACAGTGCTCTCTGCTGACACCTCTGTCTGTGTCAGGAACTGTCCAGAGCAGCATAGGTTTGCTATGGGGATTTTCTCCTGCTTTGGACAGTTCCTGATACGGGCATCAGGTGTCGGCAGAGAGCACTGTGGTCAAGGCAAAAAAGTAATTCAAAAAGAAAATAATTTCCTCTGTAGCATACAGCTGCTAATAAGTACTGGAAGGATAAAGATTTTTTTAATAGAAGTCATTTACAAATCTGTTTTAACTTTCTGGCACCAGTTCATTTAAAAAAAAAAAAAAAAAAAAGTTTTCCACCGGAGTACCTCTTTAATTGAATTGACACTAAACTAACTTCAGTAAACTAAATTAAAGGAGTTCTCCACCCATAGACATCTTACCCCCTTTTGGATAGGGGATAAGATGTCTGACCGCAGGGGCCTGTGTTCATGACTTCGCACCCCCTCCGTCTATAAGACAGCTTCCACTACTAAGCCTGTAAAGTAAATAAAATAAATAAATAAACACAACACGTTTAAAAAAAAAATTATTTGCAAAAAAATTACACTCCCCCACAAACCCTTGTTCACCATTTCACTGCACCGAATCCAAGGTAGTCCTCGGCATACACGGATCTGAAATAAGAAGAAAAAAAAACACAAAAAATGGGTTAGTACATTTAGGGAGGGGGGAGTGGTAAAAAAAAAAAATTTAGCAAACACCCAAATTTTTTTTTTGCTTATGTGCGCCAAATGTATCAACCCCTTGTGATAGTTTGATAAATATATGACTAAGGGCGGTTCATGCCTAAAACGCGTCATCATGTCTTTTCCCTGACCTGTGTTAATAAATGGGACTTTGTGCATATTCCACGCCGGCATTTTCCTCTTCTCAGTATGATAAATATGTCGCACATAAGCAAAACCAAAGCAAAAAAATTAAATAAAATGACTACACAACTCTCTTACCAAAGCAACGATGATAAATGTCCCTCCTGGTGATTAGGTTGGTCTCGTAATGTAAATTGCACTGATAAGACTCCACTTCTTCTCTCTACAAAGCCAGAGGGTTCATGGGAAATGTGGGCAGCTTTAGGAAGTCACTTACCGTATATACTCGAGAATAAGCCGACCCGAATATAAGCCGAGGCCCCTAATTTCACCCCAAAATCCCAGGAAAAGTTATTGACTAGACTATAAGCCTAGGGAGGGAAATACAACATCCCCCCCATGTAATCATCCAGACCCCCATCATTAACACCCCCTGTCATCATCCAGACCCCCATCATTAACACCCCCTGTCATCATCCAGACCCCCGTCATCCTCACCCTGTCATCATCCCCCTCGTCATCATTCCCCCCCCCCCCCCCTTCATCATCACCGCCTGTAAATTCCTTCAATCAGTGGTCTTCAACCTGCGGACCTCCAGATGTTGCAAAACTACAACTCCCAGCATGCCCGGACAGCCATCGGTTTTCTACTCACCTCCCCTCGGTGGGAAGGAAGGGTGAGCAGGTCCGGGCCATCTATGCTGCAGGGACCGTCCGGTGGGGAGGGTTAGTCGTTCCGGGCTGTCCATCTTCACCGGGAGACCCTCTTCTCCGGGCCTGCCCCGGACTAGTGACGTTGCCTTGACGACGACGCACAGTGACGTCCCTATGCGTCGTCCTCAAGGCAACGTCACTAGTGTGGGGCCGGCCCGGAGAAGAGGGCCTCTCGGTGAAGATGGACAGCCCGGAACAACTAACCCTCCCCACCGGACGGTCCCTGCAGCATAGATGGCCCGGACCCGGGGAGGTGAGTAGAAAACTAAAGGGGGCGGGGTCTGGATGATGACGTAGGCCAGGCAGTGGTCTTCAACCTGCGGACCTCCAGATGTTTCAAAACTACAATTCCCAGCATGCCCGAACAGCCGATGGCATGCTGGGAGTTGTAGTTGTGCAACTTCTGGAGGTCCGCAGGTTGAAGACCACTGAGAAGGGAGTGACAGGTGGAGAGTTCACTCGAGTATAAGCCGAGGGGGGGCGTTTTCAGCACGAAAAATCGTGCTGAAAAACTCTGCTTATACTCGAGTATATACGGTATATTATGAAATAGAATCAATATAGCTAAAAAACCCAAGCTTGCCACATCAGCTAAAATGGGTAAGCACATGTGCTTCTCAAATGCATACATTGAGCCTTTTACATAGTCTACACACTCAAAAACAGTATATATGATTGGTAGACTACTTGCCCTGTGGCTCTTTATGTTACGAGGATATTGGACTCTATTTTCCGACCTGTACAATGACAGTATTTTATATATTAAGATTTATACAGAATTCGCTCATAAAGCCCAATTCATGCACAGAACAGGTTGTAGCTGCTGCCAGACTTCTGGTGACCTCCAGGTCAGCGCTGTCCCCTCAGGGCCATGTGTTCGCCTTAGTTACACTAGACTCAGCCTCTACCCCTGCGATCTGGAGTGACACAACTAGGCTTGTGCTGAATAATTCACTACAGTGTCATAACATTACACACAGTCATTTCGGAATAACACGAGCCCGGGCCTTCGTAGGCCACTGACAATCACTTCCTTCAGGTCTTGTGATGGGTCGGGTGACTAGAATGTCAATAATATCTCCATGAAAATGTGTATATACTTACCGGCCCCCTGGAGGACCAGACTGCCCATAGGTTTGAATGCATGATGTGTAATGCTTAAAGGGGTTATCCAGGATTTTTTTTTTATATATGTATATATATATATATATATATATATATATATATATATATATCAACTGACTCCAGAAAGTTAAACAGATTTGTAAATTACTTCTATTAAAAAATCTTCATCCTTTCAGTACTTATGAGCTGCTGAAGTTGAGTTGTTCTTTTCTGTCTAAGTGCTCTCTGGTGACACCTGTCTCGGGAACTGTCCAGAGTAGAAGCAAATCCCCATAGCAAACCTATTCTACTCTGTGCAGTTCCCGAGACAAGCAGAGATGTCAGCAGAGAGCACTGTTGCCAGACAGAAAACAACAACTCAACTTCAGCTGCTGATAATTATTGAAAGGATTAAGATTTTTTAATAGAAGTAATTTACAAATCTGTTTAACTTTCTGGAGCCAGTTGATATATATAAAAAGTTTTTCACTGGAGTACCCCTTTAAAGCGCAACTGTCATGAGTTTTTAACCCCCAGACGACTGCAATGTTGTTACAGATGTCCATAACGTGAGTGTAACCTTTATGGGTTTCCCTCCTTCTTTTATAACTTATAAAATACATTTATCCAGCGATCGGGCACAGTCGGATTGGCGTGGCTTGGAGTTCGCAAAGCCCCACCGCCGCCATGCCTATCCTCTCCTTTCAGCGATGGGATAGCTGTGTAGTAAGACACAGTGCATCCACAGCACATGCGCCCCTCCTGACATGTGCGCGCCACCGCCCTGCATTGACGGAGCTCCCGCTGCCTATGCGCTCACTGCGCAGGTGCAGTACTAGAGGAAGGGAGGAGCGCATGTGCTGCGTCTTACTATACAGCGGTCCCAGCGCTCAAAAGAGAGGATAGACATGGAGGCGGTGGGGCTTTGCGAACCCGAAGCCACGCCTATCCGACTGTGCCTGACCGCTGGATAAATGTAATTTATAAGTTATAAAAGAAGGAGGAAAAGCGATAAAGGTTACACTCACGTTATGGACATCTGTAACAACATTGTAGTAGTCTGGGGGGCTAAAAACTCATGTCGGTTGTGCTTTAAAGGGGTACTCCAGTGAAAAAAAACTTTTTTTTTAAATCAACTGGTGCCAGAAAATGAAACAGATTTGTAAATTACTTCTATTTAAAAATCTTAATCCTTCCAGTACTTATCAGCTGCTGTATGCTTCACAGGAAGTTCTTTTCTTTTTGGATTTCTTTCCAGTCTGACCTCAGTGCTCTCTGCTGACACCTCTGTCCATGTCATGAACTGTCCAGAGAAGGAGAAAATCCCCGTAGCGAACCTATCCTGCTCTGGACAGTTCCTGACGTGGATAGAGGCTGAAAAGAAATCCAAAAAGAAAAGAACTTCCTGTGGAGTATACAGTAGCTAAGTACTGGAAGGATTAATATTTTTAGATAGAAGTAATTTACAAATCTGTTTAACTTTCTGGCACCAGTTGATAAAAAATAAATAAAAAATTGTCTTCCACTGGAGTACCCCTTTAATTTTCTCTGTGGGAAATTGAACACTAAGGGTCTATTCACACGGTGGGATTCCACCTCAAATGAAAGTCCAATACACTTCTATGGGATTCCGCACTCCCGTTGACACTTCGGAATTTCCGCTTGCGGAAATTCCGAAGTGTCAACGGGAGTGCGAAATCCCATAGAAGTGTATTGGGCTTGCATTTGAGGCAGAATTGCGCAAGCGGAATTCCGCCGTGTGAATAGACCCTTACTGCCAAGTTAAAGGGGTACTCCAGTGGAAAACAAATTTTCTCAAATTAACTGGTGCCACAAAGTTAAACAGATTTGTAAATTAATTATATTTAAAAATCTTATCCTTCCAGTACTTATCAGCTTCTGTATGCTACAGAGGAAGTTGTGTAGTTCTTTTTTCTGTCTGACCACAGTGCTCTCTGCAGACACCTCTGTTCATATCAGGAACTGTCCAGAGCAGGAGAGGTTTGCTATGGGGATTTACTTGTACTCTGGACAGTTCCCGACATGGACAGAGGTGTCAGCAGAGAGCACTGTGCTCAGACTGAAAAGATCTACACAACTTCCTCTGTAGCATACAGCAGCTGATAAGCACTGGAAGGATAAGATTTTTTATATAGAAGTCATTTACAAATCTGTTTAACTTTTTGGCACCAGTTGATTTAAAAAAAAAAATAGTTTTCCACCGGAGTACCCCTTTACCCCTTTAAGCATGTAGGTATTGTCCAAAGCGGAGAACCCAATCAATGCAAATTACTAAGACTCAAAGTGATTGACACCTTCATTTTAATTATCAAGGTCAAATCACTTGCACATAACTAATGCACTTGGAATAGGAAAATACATAATAACTGCAGATAATGTGAACTGAACCCAACCTACTTTATGAGTCTAATCAGTTTGCCTGGGTCACCTCCAATGACAAATTAGGTGGCCAGGTGCAGTGATGAGACTCCACCCCTCTGCAAAGCCAAAGGATTCATGAGAAATGTAGGCAGCATTAGAAAATCATTTCAATCATTTCAGTAATGGAATTGCTATCCGTATAGCTAAAACAAATCCACGCCTGCCACATCAACTCAAAACAGGTAAGCACAAGGCATACACCAGAACCTCTCCATTGTTCTCTGATAATAGCCTGTGCTGCAAGTTATAAGCATTTTAGCATCTTGTAATTCTGCTGCACATATTGGAAGACTTGTTTCAGTTTTATTGACCCTTTAATTTCTGCTTCTCCTCTATGGATATTGTGGTTTTAGGTCCAGGTTCATCTCATTTCCAGACTTTTTGTTTTTTGACCCAGCTCATTTCCTTTTCCATAACCTTGCTCAGCGCACTCATTCACTGTCCGTGCAGGGTCAAGGTTCAGGGCCTCCTGTGAAGCCGACAAATGGCGCGCTCACCGCGGTCAAGATCCTTAGTGACTTTGCTGCTGCCGATGACTCTGTAACATCATGGTAATCAGCTAAAGGGCAACTGGACCTTTCTTTATTATTTTCTTTTTGTCTTTTCTATATACAGCGCCATTCTTGTCTGGCTGCGTCTGGTTTTGGTTATCAAAGGTTGACTTTTTAAAGGGGTACTCCACTGGCCAGCATTGAGAACATTTATTTCCAAATGCTGTGTGCGCGCTGGGGGGGGGGGGGGGGGGGGGGTCGGCCATGCCTCCTTGTGATGTCACGGCACGCCCCCTCAATGCAAGTCTATGGGAGGGGGCGTGGCATCTCCCATAGACTTGCATTGAGGGGGCGTGCCCTGATGTCACAAAGGGGCGTGGCCAACAACCACAGCGCGCACTTACAGTGTACGGAACTAAATGTTCTGAACACTGGCCAGTGGAGTACCCCTTTTAACAGCCCCCTTAATCTTGATTTGTGCTTCTCATAAACACTCATGGGGTTTTCTCAGCCATACTGATTGCAATTCAATCACTAAAATGATTTCCTGATGTTGCCTAAGTTTCCCACAAATCCCCTATCTTTGAAGAGGGGGTGGAGTCTAATCACTGCACCTGGTCGCCTCATTAGGCTGCTGGTGCTGGAGGTCACCCAGGTAAACTGACTAGACTCATAAGTAGGTCGGGTCAGTTCACACTACATGCCGTTTTCATACGCTTTCTTATTGTAAGTGTGTTTTAGAGAAATATTGACGTGATGACCTATAACCACAACTGAGGTGCTTTATCATGATTTAAAGTCCTTTTTACTGCATTTTTATTAATAAATTTTTACTGCATTTTGGCTGTTTTCGTAGTGATTTTAAACTTTTGAGTTTAAAGTTTTCACTCTGATGTGCACAATTGTGGTACAATGCCAACATTTTTGCCAGTGTTGGAAAAAATCACAGCAAAGAGCAACTACAGCAAAAAGTGCAATGTGAAAACATAGCCTTGGCACAGGAGGTGTATAACTACTATATATCTTAGCAGCAGCAGCAGTATACCTGGAGGGGAGGGGGGGGGGGGATATAACTACTTTATATCCAGAACACATAGAGGTAGCTGCCGCAGTATACAGATAGAGCTGGAGACGAGGTGTATAACAACTTTAGATTGTGATTTGATAGAGATAGCAGCAGTATACAGCTAGAACTGGAGGGCAGGTGTATAACTACTGTATATCCTGATCCCATAGTTAGCAGCAGTATACAGATAGATCTGGAGGAGAGATGTCTAACTACTATATATCCTGATCCCATAGAGTTAGAAGCAGCAGTATACAGATAGAGTTTGAGGGGAGGTGTACAATTATGACGATATATACAGATTCAATAAAGATAGCAGCAGCAGTATACAGATAGAGCTGGAGGGGAGGTGTACAATTACGACGATATATGCTGATCCCATAAAGATAGCAGCAGCAGTATACAGATAGAGCTGAGTGGGAAGGAGTATGGGAGCTAGCAGGAGGAATCTGATAGGTGATGATGTCATCCTGTAAGTCAGCTGACCCTGGACTCACTTGGACTAAGCACTGTGATTTTCTCTGGGTCAGACTGGTGATCACATGACCATAATAAAATGCATGGATGCAACTGTGCACAAATAACACAGTTGACACTGGGGTATCTAGTGATGGTGAGCGTGCATGATATCGGCAGAAAAAAAAACTAACATGGGGTTAAAACTAACAGGGGTTGGACAACAACAGTGCCTCTAGTCCATGGTTTTACAATAATGACTTGGATGTCGCTGAGCTGCAATACCAAATACACCCATTCGACTAGGGTGACACTATTTTCAAAAATAAAAGTATCTGGATGACTCTGAAGTCCTTGATTAGGTCCTCTAGAAAAATAAATTGACTTTAAAGTCATTTTTTTCCCCTCGGAAATTTGGCAGTGTACTTAGAAGAAGAAAATATTAGGTTTCTAACCCTGCTAGTTCAGTCCCTGTACATTAAGGTATATGAATAGCGCAGGAGACCTGGATGTCCAATTGCCAGTGAATGAGACTTTAATCCAATTTTGTTTTAAAATACTGTTGTGTTGGGAAAAAATATCTCTCTGGGATCTTTAAGCTCACCTGAAATTTAAGGCGGACATCCTTCAAGTCCGTCGCTATCTCTTCCTCCTCTTCTCCCTTTACCCTTATTCCCATTTCACCTTTATTATATCTCATATCTCATTGTCAATTATTCTCGCTTTCACCGTTCTCCTGCGGGAGGGTTTTATACATGTATGGATACATGAAAGATGAAACAGTTTCATTTCATCTCCAAATGTTTAATGGCTAAATTGCTCCACTTGTTCCGAAGAATTTTTCATAGAGTTCTTTAAGTTTGTCACTTGGTTGCTGCTCCTCTCCTGACCGCTCTTCATCGCTAATAAGGGCCAGACATGGCCTAGAAGAGAACTCCTAAATATATTACATTACTGCACTGAAACATGTTTTAATGGTGTGTTAAAGGGCAAAATGTAAATAGATTTTTCTTCTCAATTACAGCCTTAAAACTACTGGAAAATCCTATGTGGAAAAATAAATTCAACAGGACAAATACCCCAATATTCCTGGGGTGCAAGAAGTAAATACCCTGAATAAATGGCTTTGGAATTTAGCACTGAGATTGCTACTTCCAAATAAGGGAAATACATTCAGAAAACAAATACCCTAATGATCCTGGGGTGCAAGTAAATACCCTGAATAAATGGCTTTAGAATGTAGCACTGCCATTGCTACTTCTTAATAAGGAAAATACATTCAGAAAACAAATACCCTAATAATCCTGGGGTGCAAGTAGTAAATACCCTGAATAAATGGCTTTAGAATTTAGCATTGAGATTGCTACTTCCTAATGAGGAAAATACATTCAGAAAACAAATACCCTAATAATCCTGGGGTGCAAGAAGTAAATACCCTGAATAAATGGCTTTAGAATGTAGCACTGCCATTGCTACTTCTTAATAAGGAAAATACATTCAGAAAACAAATACCCTAATAATCCTGGGGTGCAAGAAGTAAATACCCTGAATAAATGGCTTCAGAAATTAACCCTAAGCACTGAGGTTGCTACTTTCTATTGGAAAAAAAATAAAGTAACCAAGACAGATACCCTAATACTCCTGGGGTGCAAGAAGCAAGTACCCTGAATAAGTAGCTTTAGAAATGACCGCTAAGCACTGTTGTTGCTATATTTTGATAGGAAACAAAATACATTCAGCAAAGCAAATACCCTAATAGCCCCTGGGTGCAAGAAGGAAGTCTCCTAAATAAATGGCTTCAGAAATTAGCACTAAGGTTGCTACTTCCTAATGGGGAAAAATACATTAATTAAGACAGATACCCTAATAGCCCTGGGGTGCAAGAAGGAAGTCTCCTGAATAAATGGCTTCAGAAATTAGCACTAAGGTTGCTACTTCCTAATGGGGAAAAATACATGAATTAAAGGGGTATTCCAGGCCAAAACTTTTTTTTTATATATCAACTGGCTCCGGAAAGTTAAACAGATTTGTAAATTACTTCTATTACAAAATCTTAATCCTTCCAATAGTTATTAGCTTCTGAAGTTGAGTTGTTGTTGTTTTCTGTCTAACTGCAGCTGTGCAGTTCCTATGGGGATATTCTCCCATCATGCACAGCTCCCGGGACGTGACATCATCATTGAGCAGTTAGACAGAAAACTTCAGAAGCTAATAACTATTGGAAGGATTAAGATTTTTTAATAGAAGTAATTTACAAATCTGTTTAACTTTCCGGAGCCAGTTGATATATATATATAAAAAAGGTTTTGCCTGGAATACCCCTTTAAGACAGATACCCTAATAGCCCTGGGGTGCAAGAAGCAAGTGCTAACAGGAAACAAAATAAATTCAGCAAGACAAATACCATTATAGCCCTTGAGTGCAAGAAGTAAGTACCTTGAATAAATAAATGGCTTAAAAAATTTGCACTGAGGTTGCTACTTCCTAATGGGAAAAATAAATTCAGCAAGACAAATACCCTAATAGCCCTGGGGTGCAAGAAGTAATTACCCTGAATAAATGGCTTTAGAAATTATCATTGAACACTGAGGTTGCTACTTTCTAATGGGGAAAAATACAATGCAACTCCCCTAGTGGCAGCTCCAGGAATACACAATTTAATTGTTTTTATTTAATTGTATATATATATATATATATATTATATTATTTTATTAATAATAATAATAATAATAATAATAATAATTTATTATTATTATTACTATATTTATAGATATGTGACATATTGCATGTAGAAAGTTAGAAAATTGAGAATAATTGGGAAGGAATAATATATATTTTTTTCCATTTTCTTTAAATGCATTAGAATATACAAATCTGACTCAAGAAAAAATAAAAAGTGTATGAAATCTATGTCGGTACTTCCCAGCCAGGGTGCCTCCAGCTGTTGTTAAACTACAATTCCCAGCATGCCCGGACAGCCGTAGGCTGTCCGGGCATGCTGGGAGTTGTAGTTTTGCAACAGCTGCAGGCACTCTGGCTGGAAATAAATAGTCTGGGCCCTGTCTGATATTGTGAAACTGAGGCTGCAATACCCAATATAGCCTATATACAAGAGTGGCACTGTTTCTTATTTTTAAACAAATCACTTTGTTAAAAGAGGAGGAATAATAAAACAAACAAAAAAAATGAATAAATAAATCAAATAAATAAATTAATCAGATTTTTTCCCAAAGAGGAGGAAAAATAAAACAAAAAAAAAAAAAAAATGAATAAATCAAATAAATTTATCAGATTTTTTTTTCCCCAAAGAGGAAGAATAATAAAACAAAAAAAAAAGATATAAAATAAATTATTCATATTTTTTTTCCCAGCTGGGAAGAAAAAAAAAATTGATTAATTTTTATTTTATTTATTTTTCCATTTTTTGTTTGTTTTATTATTCCTCCTCTTTTAACAAAGTGATTTGTTTAAAAATAAGAAAGTGAGCCGAAGTCAATATATGTATGGAATATTTGTAGTTGTGCTGCAGCACATCGCAACCATAATACTCAGTGTCTTACCGCCAACAGCAGAGCGGTGAAGGTTCGGTGTCTGAGCTTCCAATATTTACAGCTCCTCTGGGTATTTCCCCCTATGAACATTACTTATTAGGCGGCTATAAAGTTCTTCCGTTTTAAAGAGCCGTTATAATGTTCCGTTATGAAAATCCTTAAAAACGTCCGTTACAGAATGCCATACGGCCGTTACAAAATCCCATTAAAATCTATTTTTACATTATCCGTTTTAACCCGTCATAGCCCGTTATTAATAACGGACGTTATTTTGTGACGGGAGAGAAGTAGTGTATGTACCGTTTTTTCTCCCGTCACAAATAACATCCGTTATTAATAATGGGCTATGACGGGTTAAAACGGATAATGTAAAAATCCCATAGACTTTAATGGGATTTTGTAATGCCCGTTTTTTTAAAGGTTTTCTTAACGGAACATTATAACCGCTCTTTAGAACGGAAGAACTTTATAGTGTGAAAGAAGCCTTAGATTACAGCTCGCTGAGCGATCCGCACGGGGAATTGTGAGCGTTTGCACCCTGTCAGCTCACATTTGGAAGGAAATCAGCAAAGGTCGTACTCAAAAGGATGTTACTATAAATGCATCAGGAGCCGCCGCCGCCTCCAGACTTTAGTTTTGGATCATAACAAATATAAAATAAAGACAATAGAAAATAGTAGTTATATTTTTGTATATAGGAGCAGTATTATAGTAGTTATATTCTTGTATATAGGAGGCAGTATTATAGTAGCTATATTCTTGTATATAGGAGCAGTATTATAGCAGTTATATTCTTGTATATAGGAGGCAGTATTATAGTAGTTATATTCTTGTATATAGGAGCAGTATCATAGTAGTTATATTCTTGTATATAGGAGCAGTATTATAGTAGTTATATTCTTGTATATAGGAGCAGTATTATAGTAGTTATATTCTTGTATATAGGAGCAGTATTATGGTATATTCTTGTATATAGGAGGCAGTATTATAGTAGTTATATTCTTGTATATAGGGGGCAGTATTATAGTAGTTATATTCTTGTGTATAGGAGCAGTATTATAGTAGTTATGTTCTTGTATATAGGGGGCAGTATTATAGTAGTTATATTCTTGTACATAGGAGCAGTATTATAGTAGTTATATTCTTGTATATAGGAGCAGTATTATAGTAGTTATATTCTTGTATATAGGAGGCAGTATTATAGTAGTTATATTCTTGTATATAGGAGCAGTATTATAGTAATTATATTCTTGTATATAGGAGCAGTATTATAGTAGTTATATTCTTGTATATAGGAGCAGTATTATAGTAGTTATATTCTTGTACATAGGAGCAGTATAATAGTAGTTATATTCTTGTATATAGGAGCAGTATTATAGTAGTTATATTCTTGAATATAGGGAGCAGTATAATAGTAGTTATATTCTTGTATATAGGAGCAGTATTATAGTAGTTATATTCTTGTATATAGGAGCAGTATTATAGTAGTTATATTCTTGTATATAGGAGCAGTATTATAGTAGTTATATTTTTGTATATAGAAGGCAGTATTATAGTAGTTATATTCTTGTATATAGGAGCAGTATTATAGTAGTTATATTCTCGTATATAGGAGGCAGTATTATAGTAGTTATATTCTTGTATATAGGAGCAGTATTATAGTAGTTATATTCTTGTATATAGGAGGCAGTATTATAGTAGTTATATTCTTGTATATAGGAGCAGTATTATAGTAATTATATTCTTGTATATAGGAGCAGTATTATAGTAGTTATATTCTTGTATATAGGAGCAGTATTATAGTAGTTATATTCTTGTACATAGGAGCAGTATTATAGTAGTTATATTCTTGTATATAGGAGCAGTATTATAGTAGTTATATTCTTGAATATAGGGAGCAGTATAATAGTAGTTATATTCTTGTATATAGGAGCAGTATTATAGTAGTTATATTCTTGTATATAGGAGCAGTATTATAGTAGTTATATTCTTGTATATAGGAGCAGTATTATAGTAGTTATATTTTTGTATATAGGAGGCAGTATTATAGTAGTTATATTCTTGTATATAGGAGCAGTATTATAGTAGTTATATTCTTGTATATAGGAGCAGTATTATAGTAGTTATATTCTTGTATATAGGAGCAGTATTATAGTAGTTATATTCTTGTATATAGGGAGCAGTATTATAGTAGTTATATTCTTGTACATAAGAGGCAGTATTATAGTAGTTATATTCTTGTATATAGGAGCTGTATTATAGTAGTTATATTCTTGTATATAGGGGCAGTATTATAGTAGTTATATTCTTGTATATAGGAGCAGTATTATAGTAGTTATATTCTTGTATATAGGAGCAGTATTATAGTAGTTATATTCTTGTATATAGGAGCAGTATTATAGTAGTTATATTCTTATATATAGGAGGCAGTATTATAGTAGTTATATTCTTGTATATAGAGGCAGTATTATATTAGTTATATTCTTGTATATAGGAGGCAGTATGATAGTAGTTATATTTTTATAGTTTTATACTAATTTTTGGTTTTGTAGTAAAGCGCCTTCACTTAATGTCTTATAGCACATGACTTTTAGGACTGTTTTCAGATCAAACTCTTTGACACCTCAGTGAAGCATGGCAGCAAGCACCTCCAGAGAGCTCCTCTTACAATCCATCAAATTTGAAAGCTGTTCTCCATCCTGAGTGTATCATAAATATGTATTAAGCAAAACCTTTTTAACATGCCTTTAGCGCCTAACATTGACGCTGGCTGCACCGTTCCATGGCGCTATCCCATGTGCTCACATCAGCCCCTAGCACACTGTTTCCCAACGGGGGGCCCACACTCACCTGCTGCAAAACTACAACTCCCAGCATGCCCGGACAGCCTTTGGCCAAAGGCTGTCCGGGCATACTGAGAGTTGTAGTTTTGCAACAGCCGGAGGCACCCTGGTAGAGAAACACTGCCCTAGCAGATCATTGCCACGACCAGGCGCCGGCCCGGAAGAAGTTAAAGGGGTACTCCAGTGGAAAACTATTTTTTTAAATTAACAGGTACCAGAAAGTTAAACAGATTTATAAATGACTTCTATTTAAAAATCGTAATCCTTCCAGTACTTATCAGCTGCTGTATGCTCCACAGAAAGTTGTGTAGTTCCTTTCTGTCTGACCACAGTGCTCTCTGCTGCCACCTCTGTCCATGTCAGGAACTGTCCGGAGCCGGAACAAATCCCCATAGCAAACCTCTCCTGCTCTGGACAGTTCCTGACATGGACAGAGGTGTCAGCAGAGAGCACTGTGGTCAGACAGAAAAGAACTACACAACTTCCTGTGGAGCATACAGCAGCTGATAAGTACTGGAAGGATTAAGATTTTTAAATAAAAGTAATTTACAAATCTGTTTGACTTTTTGGCACCAGTTGATTTAAAAATCAAAAAACAAACCTATCCTGCTCTGGACAGTTCCTGAGGTGGACAGAGGCTGAAAAGAAAGCCAAAAAGAAAAGAACTTCCTGTGGAGTATACAGCAGCTAAGTACTGGAAGGATTAAGATTTTTAATTAAAAGTGATTTACAAATCTGTTTAACTTGGTACCAGTTGATTTAAAAAAAGTGTTTCCCACCGGAGTACCCCTTTAATGTGACAGTAATTCAATTAAAATCCGTCAGTGGCGCCTCTCTCCGCTCCAGATGATTGCCTTACTTCTTACTTGTTTGCAACCTAATGCCGCCAAAGCTCCAACAAAGCTGATTTTTCTATTCTTTTGCCCTGAATGTGAATCAGGAGCTTTTTAATCTTCTGATTAGATGTTTTAATAGAATCTAAATGTTTAACTTTGGAGGGAGACGGATCAGTGTTTTGAATTCACGCGAACGCTGGGGATAATCTAAAAAATGTTCCATTATGTAAATGAAAGGAATGAGGAACGATGTTACCATTGACATATGTAACATCCGCAAATCTTTTCTTTCTTTTTTTTCCTGCCGAATTATGATTGTTAAAGTGTTCTCTACATTTGCATCAGGGTAATTTTCTCCAGAGCTGAAAACTAATGCGACAATTTTTTTTCTTTCCGCTCCCAATTTTTTCCGAGATAAAGTACAATTTAAAACTGCAAATTGTATTAATAGAATCATCAAGAAATTCTCATATAATAGATATGGCTGGAAATCTAGTCACCGACTGATGGATATTAGGATTTTGAAAGTCACATGACCACATGGAAGGATGAGATGGTAGAGGTGGTCTCCAAGAGCCTTGTCTTCTGATCCACTTTTGCGTTACAGCCAGTTGATTGGCTGTTGACATTAAGTGATGTCATTGGGACAGGGAAGGGATGTCATCTAAAGTTACCCCACCCCATAGGATAGGGGATAAGATGTCTGATCGCGGGGGTCAAGCCACTGGGATCCCCCGCAATCTCTGTGCGGTTGGTTACCCCGGTGTTCTGAACATTATGTTTAGAATGCTGTGTTCGGGCAGCCATGGTTGTGATGTCACTTCATGCCCCCTTGTGATGTCACAGCACTCCCCCTCCATTCATGTCTATGGGAGGGGGCGTAACGTCATGGGGAAACTGAAACACTGGGGAAATTGAAGATGTTTAGGGGCGGAGTATCCATTTAACCCTTTAACAACATAGGATGTAAATGTACGTCCTGGTGCCCTGGTTCTTAATGCACCAGGACATAAATTTACGTCCTATACATGACCGCGAGCACATGCTCGTGTCATGAGCGGCCGGTCCCGGCTGCTATCAGCAGCCAAGGACTCCTTGGTAATGGCTGACATCTGCGATCACACTGATGTGTGCCACTAACCCCTCAGATGCCTTGATCAATACAGATCATGGCATCTGCGCTGTGTGGCACTTAATATGGATGATTGGATCGCCCGCAGCGCTGCCGCAGGGATCCGGCCATTCAGCATGGCGGCTGGAGGTCCCCTAAGCTGCCTTCGGCCGTCGCCCGAGGTCTTCTGCTCTGGTCTGAGATTTAGCAGACCAGAGCAGAAGATGACCGATAACGCTGATCAGTGCTATGCCCTATGCATAGCACTGAACAGTATTAGCAATCAAATGATTGCTATAAATGGTCCCCATATGGCGACTATTAAAGTGTAAAACAAAATGTGAAAAATACCCTCCCCCAATAAAAATGTAAATCATCCGTTTTTCCCATTTTACCCCCTGAAAATGTAAAAAAAATAATAATAATAATAATAATAAACCTATTTGGTTTCGCCACGTGCGTAAAAGTCTGAACTATCAAGATATAATGTTAAAAATAAAAAGCCCAAGCTTATAATAAATTCATGATGTAAGCCAGTTCTTTTTTCCACATTTCACCAGAATTCTGGCGCATTTGCTCAACATACTAAGAAAATGAGGACGCCTATTATAATTTCTAATTTCGCCCCCCAGGGCAGAAGGTGCTGCATATTCCCCCTTTGCTTTCCATGGCCCATTGATCAATACCCCCAATGCAGTTGACAATGCAGAGAGGAGTTCTGCACAGTTTCTTACTAACAGAAGAAGGAATGGGACCAATAAGGACAGGGCTCCCTCTCAAATGCCCCATAGCAGCTGCCTGGTCTGCCACTATGGTACCTACTCCCTTGGTGCAGCCAATGGGCTGATCAAGTTATGTTTTCTACAAAACTTTTCCATCATCCATGTCTAATTTTGGTTAAAAAAAATGGCCAAATACTCGATTCACATTGGCTTATACCTGAAAGACGAGATCTCATTCCAACCAAGTTCACTAATATTAACTTTTTTTTTTGTTACCTTTAATATTGAGAACGGCTTTGGACTATATATCCGCCTCGGTGCTGTTGTCATGATCTCGCTGTCTCATTAACATCACACAGAAAGAACATCATTACATCTTTCGGCGTCGTAACTCATTATCTGTCTGCGCCGATGACACATGAGCCGAAATGACATCAGATTGAAGAGCAGGTGATCAGACGGAGTCTGTAAGCAAAGTGCGAGATTAAGCCATTTGTTTAAATCTTTAGGATTTGCAATATTTTCCAGCACAGGAGCCACTCTGCGAAATCATAAAGTTAGATCTTCAGATTGGCAAAAATATGCAAAGTGCTAAAAATTTGATCAACGCTCTTTGCCAAACTAGTTTATCTCCTTGCTGACAGCTATACGAAATGAACGAAGGTTGCAAATGTTGTTACACGCATTTCTTCACCTCCCGTTTACGGAATTAACTGTATGGAAGAAAACACATAAATCAGGTTCACGTCACACTGGAAGCCATCGCTCGCCTAATTTATTAAAATTAAATAAGTTAGGATCTAGGCGCGTTCTGGCATAAATACTACTGGAAGTGTGGCTATAAACATCATTAAAGTTGACTACACATCAGAGGTTTGGGTGGGGGGGAGGGGGGTAAGTGATGGAAGAGATATCGCCTAATAACACAAAACTACGGCCTTTAGCAACTCGTAAATTCTTCTTTTTCGTAGGGCTCGGTTTATTTCTGAAGCTGCCCAAAAATAGCGGGTTCGACGGCAGCTAAAACTTTTTCTAAAACTGTTGTAATTAACGAAGGCCAAAGTAGGCAGATGCCTAGGGTGTCATTAAATGGTTAGGTGATACACGTCCCATTTAGGCAATTATGGACTATATGGTCACCAGCTTAAAGGGGTACTCGGCCCCTAGACATCTTATCCCCTATACAAAGGATAGGGAATAAGATGTCTGATCGCGGGGGTCCCGCCGCTGGGGACTCCCATGTTCTCGGCTGCGGCACCCCAGACATCCAGTGCACGGAGTGTACTTCGCCCCATGCCCCATGACTGGCGATGCAGAACAGAGGCTTGGGACATCATGGCCATGCCCCGCTCGTGACGTCATGGCCATGCCCCCTCAATGCAAGTCTATAGGAGGGGGCGTGACGCCGTCATGCCCCCTCCCATAGACTTGCATTGAGGGGGCGTCGCCATGACATCACGAGCGTGGCATGGCTGTGACATCACGAGCTTCCGAAGCTGCACCCGGTACTCTAAACGAGTGCTGAGTGCGGCAGGGAGATCGTGGGGGTCCCCAGCTATGGGACCCCCATGATCAGACATATTATCCTCTATCCTTTGGATAAGATGTCTAGGGGCAGAGTACCCCGTTAAATCTAGAGTTGAGCAAATCTGTGTAAATGAATCAATGGCCGATACATTAGATTTGGGTTTGGCGAATCGCCAAACCCAAATCTAATGTATCGGCCATTGATTCATTTAGTCTTGTTAAAGTTGTTTTACTGTCTAAGTGTTCCAATTCCCTGGAAAAATCTGGTATTGGATACTGGAACGAATTAGCCATCGATTTATTTAGTCTTATGTGAGACTTTTCTGGAAAATTTGAGCACTTGGAAAAATGGAACAACTTTTGCAAGACTAAGTTAATCAATGACTGGGTTGTTCCTCTTTCCAAGTCTTATGATTCTTTGGAAAAGTCTGGAATGAGACTCTGGACTGTCTAGTTCTAGACTTTTCCAAGGATTTATACTAGAAGTAAAGTGGAACAGCTTAGCCATCGACTCATTTAGTCCTTTCAAGCTTAGCCATCGACTCTCATCGAAGTCCTTTCAAGTGTTATGATTCTTTGGAGACATCTGGAATGAAACAGTCCTTAGTCTCATTCCAGACTCTTTAAGGGAATTGGAATAAAAGTGTAAAAACGTTGACAAGACTAAACAAATCGATGGCTGATTTATTAGATTCCGGTTTAAGCAAATTTTAATGTAGATTCGTTACATAGCTTGTGATAAATATGGCGCTAATACACATTTTTTTAAATTGCACTTCAGTGCACCACTTTGTATGATTCTTCCTCTGACACTTTTTCTAAAACTTTTTAACCCGTTGTGCTAAAATGTTAGACTTTTTTTTTTTTTTAAATGTTGTCCACTGCCAGTTTTGTTACGGTCTGTGCTGATGTAGATTTGAGACAAACTGAGGACTTTGTGACAAATTGAATGACAAATAAATTCATAACCACTGCAAAAAGTTACTCAGACAAGGGCAGAGTTGCAGAGTTACACATTTTTAGAGAAAGAATTTAGAGCAAACGTCGCAACGAAAAGTCTTCAAACAGCAACTAAATCATGTGACAGATCAACACCACAAAAACCAATGTTAAATCCTCCCCCCGTAGTCGTGGAACTCACCAGACACTTTAAAGTTTATCTTAATTTCATTCCAGGCTGCGCTCAAAGACACTAAAGGAACCAATGACTGGTTCTTTAGATTCGGGTTGGGAAAACATTACTGTAAGGTTCCTTCAACTCTTATTATGACATAATAAATAATGATATGGTATAATATAATAGATTATGTCAAAATGGGGAACCACAGGGACTGGGGGTTGTGGAACACATCATTAAACATTCACCATTGGCATGATTTTCGATTCATGATTAAAGGGGTATTCTGCCCAAAGACTTGTAAGAAGTCTGATCGCAGGGGTCCCGCCTATAGGAACCCCCATGATCTCTGTGCAGTACCTGGCATTCTGTGCCAGGTGCTGCTCCAGTCTTGTAAAGGCTGGGTTTCGCACAACGCCCCATCCATTCATGTCTATGGGGGGTGGCGTGACAGCTGTAACACCCCCTCCCATAGACGTGAATGGAGGGTGTGTGGCTGGCTGTCACGATGGGGTGTGGCGTGACATCACGTCTCCAGTCCCGGAAACCCAGCCTTTCCGAGACTGAAGCAGCACTCGGCACAGTCACTGCCATCACGCCCCCTCCCATAGACATGAACGAGGGGGTGTGCTGTGACATCACGCCTTCAATCCCGGAAACCCAGCTTTTACAAGACTAAAGCAACACTCGGCACACAATTCCAGATTCTGAACAGAGATCGAGTGGGCACGCTTCACAAATTTGCGCGTCACCCTTGCGCAGGGGCCATGCTAATCTTCTCTGTATCATTCCAATTTTAGTATATGTGCTGCTGAAGAGATCGAGTGGGGTTCCAGTGGCGGGACCCCCGCCATCAGAAATCTTATACCCTACCCTTTGGATAGGGGATAAGATGTCTATGGGTAGAGTACCTCTTTAATTCGAATTGATTTCTTTCCCAAAAAAAATTATTTTCCTCATGACCTTTCAAGAATACACATGATATGATTCCACAAAGAATTTAAAAAAGGCATAAAAAATTTCCTTAAAAATATAGAATCTAGATCCAATGGCAGAGCTGTAACTTTTCAAGGACAAGGGTAAGAAATGTAACTTAATTCTCCGGGGGTACGCGTCCATCCCACCCCAGAGGATCCCGTCGAATTGAACATTAGTGAAGAATTTATGGATTGGGGTAATTTTTAAGAAATGTTAAATTTATCAACGCTCCTTCCTTTCTAGAAGTTTATATGAGCTATAACGCCCCAGTGCATTGTGGGAAGGTAACTGCAGTCTCCAGATTACCAAGCAGAAATTAGCTCTCTAAGATGGGAGCTTCATGAATAAACCGTGAGACTGTAAAAAAAAAAAATAATGCGAAAAATCGATGTGAAAAATTCTTAGTCAGCCATAGAGCCCTGCGATGTTGTTTTTTATATGTGACAGCAGCATACGTGTAAGACGTTTCATGATCCAAGTGTATTTACTCAAGAAAACAATTCATGATCTTCACTAGTCGTGCACTTCGCTTTATCTTCTCTTTCCTCCATAGGGAATACAACCATCAAACCTAAGGGCCTCAAATTCCTCTGCTAAGCAGAATGTAGCAGGAGCTGAGCTAGCAGGCCCCTCCGTAGCCCGAGAAGCTTCATGAATACCTTCCTTTTATTACTTCACCTCTCGTACAGATTGCCACTCAAGCATTTTGGATGGTTTATGTCTGGTGGAGGTGTTCGGAGGACCAACACGCTCTGTTATCTCGGAGCTAAGAGAATGCACACTGGGTGATAAAATGCTTCAATTAGGCGCCCTAGAAGCCGACAAGATGTATCTTTCTTTTTTTTTTTTTTTTTTTACAAGTGGAGAGATAGGTGCTCGGGCCAGAAGAAGCTTTCGATGCTTATTTTTTGTTTTCTACTTTCCAAAACTCTATCTCTACTTTACAGAACTATTTTCAAAAATAAAAGTTTTGTTTAAAGGGGTACTCCCCTGCTCAGTGATCGGAACAAACTGTTCTGAACGCTGGAGCCGGCATTGGGAGCTCGGGAGCTTGTAATGTCATAGCCACGCCCCCTCACAACGTCACATCCTGCCCCCTTAATGCAAGTCTATGGGAGGAGGCATGACAGATGTCACACCCCCTCCCATAGAATTGCATTGAGGGGGCAGAGAGTGACGTCGTGAGGGGGCAGGGGTATGACGTCACGAGCTCCCGATGCTGGCTCCAGCGTTAGGAACAGTTTGTTCCGAACGCTGAGCAGCGGAGTACCCCTTTAATCTATCTACCTACTTTATCTCAAAATATATTTAATATTTTGTTCCTAAAAGGTCAACTTGCATTGGGGAAAATGCTGAAGGTCAGAAATAAGGCTCACTTTGACCTGTTTCAAATCTTGAAAGTGGTGGATAAAATCCAGGAAAACAGGAATTGCCATACGGCACTTTTACTCCTGCCTCCTACACGTCCGATCGGCGATCGCCGATCGGACGTGTAGGAGGCAGGAGTAAAAGTGCCGTATGGTAATTCCTGTTTTCCTGGATTTTATCCACCACTTTCATTGCCCATCGAGCGACCGAGAGGAACCTGGAAAGGAAACCATGGCTGCTGACCTTCATTTCTCCCTACGAGTCTTTATGCCTGCTGAGGTGTTGTGTTCTTAGCACAACACGATCCGGTAAGCCTTCAATTTTTTGCGCACATTGAAGCCACTCTGCTATACCGTCCACACTAGGAGCGCATCTTGTTGTTTTTGTCTTTTTCACATTCATGTTTCAAATCTTGGACATGGCTTGTGAAGGTTCCCCTATCACCGACCAAAATTGTTCCAAATTTTTCCAGATTTGGGGTCAGTATGAAAAGCACCCTTGCTTCTTGTATGCAGGGCGGCCTCGGCTGGAGTCTTACTGATACAATAAGATTCCTTTTATGAGTGCGATGTTCAAGAAGATAAAAGGTGGTCAAAAGTAAAGAAGTAGTCCCCGGTTCTGATTGTCTTCACTAGAGTTGGTTCTAGTGCTAGTCAGGTAATGGAAAAGTATTAGCGTCAGCAGAGGGATTCTGTTACTTCCTTGAGGTCAGTAGGGGTAGTAGTGGTGATTAGTGTTGAGCACGAATATTCGTAATATTCGAATATTCGTAACACACATAGCGAATATTCGAATTTCGTGAACATAGGACAAATAATCGTTAATATATTTGCAAAATATCGCGAATTCGAATATAGCCCCTGCCGCTCATCACTAGTGGTGATTACCACTCCCTACCACCGTTGTTTTCAGCAGAGCAGTGGTCCCCAACCCAGTCCTCAAGGCCCACCAACATTCTGCTTTTTTTTTTTAGTTATTCCATTGGAATAAAACAGGAAAAAATTGTTGGTGGTCCTTGAGGACTAGGCTGGGGACCTCTACAGTAGAGGATAGTAACCCTATCCTGCTCTACCACTCAAGGTTCACACCATTCATGGAAAGGAGGATGGAACCGACCTATGGTGTAGACCCACCAGTCTCTTTTGGGTGTATAAAGACTGTAGAGACTATCTTGGTGGTATGGTATTGTGTGATAATTATACATGGCCTTGTGTCAGTCATCTGTCTTAAAGGGGTACTCCACCCCTAGACATCTTATCCCCTATCCGAAGAATAGGGGATAAGATGTCTGACCGCGGGGATCCCACTTCTGGGGACCTCCAGCGATTTCGGCTGCAGCACCCCAGACATCCAGTGCACAGAGCAAACTTTGCTCCATGCCAGATGACTGGCAATGTGGGGCGGTAGCACATGACATCATGGCCACGCCTCCTCCCATAGACTTACATTGAGGGGACACGGCCGTGACTTCATGAGTCTCCGGCGCTGCACCCGATGCTCTAAATGAATGCCGGGTGCAGCAGGGAGACCGAGGGGGTCCCCACAGACATCCTTTGGATAGGGGATAAGATGTCTAGGGGTGAAGTACCCCTTTAACAATATGAATGGATGCCATGGTGGCCACACCAATGTGGAATATTTAAAGACAACATTTATAATGTTGTCTTTGGCTAACTAAGGCGGCGTTCACATAAGAAAACCATTGAACGCAGTGACGTACATACAATAGTGGCAAACCATGCAGCTGCTATGTGGGACTGTCCTAATTGGTCCCATTACTTGTTTTGGTAAGAAACTTTTAGGTCTCCTCTCTCCAGTTATCTGCATAGTCAGCCAATTTATGGAATAGTATTGGTATTGACCAATGGGTCATGGGGATCAAAGGAGAAATATACACCAGACCTTTCTGTCCTGGGGGCAAAATCAGATGCCATAATAGGAGGCCCATTGCCATATTTGCTATGGGGCCCCCAATGGTTGAGCTGTATGCTGATGAAAACCGCGTTGTACCACAGCCGGAGCCATTTATTTTAGTGGACCAACTGGTACATCTCCAAAGGTATATCTTTTTTTTGTGCCTCTGCTTCGAAGTCCAATGAAAAAAATCTATTTGTTTGCAAAATTACCGACCACATTCAGTTCATTAAAATGAATGGATCCATCCAGGGTAGCTGCGGTATATACGTCAGCAAAGCGTTTGTCCGATTCTCCGATATATAACACAAGCGTAGGGTTCTTACAACCATCGAGAAATAGCTCCATTGAAATTCATTACATCTGTTACTCTGTGTAGTAAGTCATCCATTGTTAATAAAAACTAGAAAAACCCCGCGCTACCGTCAGCAGCCGTGGACCCTGGGAAATCACTTGTGTCTTGTATCTTGGTCCAGTGGTACAGCAGAGGTCTACGAATAACGTGTATCTCCTTCTGCTACATGACTGGCGGGGCTCATTGTGCATTGATCTCTATTGATTGTTTCTGAAGGGCATTGAAGGGATTATTGAAAAAAAAACAAAAAAAAAACAAAGCCGAACAAAAGGCCACTTTTGAAGAACACGGTGCAATCTCGCGCACTGGGCTCTCGTCTTTAACCCCTTTCCTTACACACTTCTGGCCTGAGAATCTTGCACATGGCGGTACAGATTGGCTGCCGGCCTATGGTACTGAATGAGTTAATTTCGTATTGATCAGTTCTCGTTTCTTGCGTATTAAATTACTGGTGTTGTCAGGACTATGGAGGAGCTGAATTAAGGCCTCTGTTAGTCCAAGAGAAATTTTTATATTATTATATTACTTGAATTCTACATGATTTTATAACATTTTATTTATTTCATTTTTTATAAGCCTTTACATAACCTTTTAAATAGAATTTATAAATAAATTTGGTGCATACATTTTTTTTACGCCTAAATGTGGAATTTTTCTTCTGCCATGTCTGTAACTCCTTTTATTTTCTTAGAGCCATATGAGAGTTTGTTTTTTGTAGGAGCAATTGTACTTTTTTACATCTTTTATTTTACTATAAATCACTGTTCCCTAACCAGTGTGCCTCCAGCTGTTGAAAAACTACAACTCCCACTATGCCCGGACGGTTTTTGCTGCAAAAAATAAATAAATAAAAAATAGAGTTCTTTGAATCACCATATTTTGACTCCTATAACTTCTGAACTTCTTTGTTTATGGAGCTGTAGCCTGGTTGTTTTTTTTTTTTTTTTTTGCACCATGACCTGTACTTTTTACTATTACCATTTTGGTGTCTATTGGCCTTTTGGGCGCTTTATAGAAGCTTTTTGGCCTAATAAAAACGTTGTATAAAAACTGCCCCCTTATTTTTTTCCCTCCACGATACAGTTTTTGTGACATTTTATTCCCCAAAAATAGTGTGTATCAGTAAAGTGTGTGTAACATCTGGCTGCAGGGATTTTGGGTGTTTTTTTTTTTAAACAATAATGCTGTGTATGTTCAGAGCCTAAAGATCTGTTTACACTAGTGCAGTGGTCTCCAAACTGTAGACCTCCAGATGTTGCAAAACTACAACTCCCAACATGCTAGGAATTGTAGTTTTACAATGTAGAACTTTTATTTATTGTGTGTGTATATATAAATATATTTTTTAATATAATTTTTTTATTAGTATAGCTTTTATATGTGCAATTATATTAACAAATCTATACTGTACACATTGTGATTCACAGCAGACTTAGGAAGTTCAGGGCTTTGCTTCTGTTTTCAAGGTTTTTTTTTAACTTTTTTTTTTTTTTGCTGGGAGTTGTAGTTTTGCAATCACTCCTTCACCTACGGCAGTGTTTCCTAGGGTGCCTCCAGCTGTTACAAAATGACAACTCCCTCGACATGGTGGTCATGCTAGGAGTTGTAGTTTTGCAACATAAATATATTATTTTCATCTTATTATGCATATATATATGTATATATTTTTTTTGTTAGTTTTTTTGTTTTGTTTTATTATATATTTATTTAAAAATTATTTATAACAATATAAATAAATATAATAAAATATACATACATATATATATATATATATATATATTTAAAAAAAATATTTAAGTTCTAAATGCGAAAATAATGAAAAAAATTATAAAAATTATATATACCGTATATATATATATATATATATATATATATATATAAATTCTAATATGATTTTTCCTTGGTTTAGCTTTTATACATGCCAGGATATTAACAAATCTATACGGTATACATTGTAATTCACGGCAGCCTTAGGAAGTTCAGGGCTTTGCTTCTGTTTCACAATTTTCTGGTTCAGAGGTTCTTCAGTTCTGCGGCGGAGTCTTTGAACGCGTTGTCCGTGGATGGGAATAATGTTCTTACCGCGGATCTCTTCCTTACAATGTGTGGCGTTTGCCCTCCAGCAAGGCTTTGAGCTAAATATTTGAACTGTACAATGTGTCTCTTTCTCCTCTCAAGGCCTCGGTGCGCGGTGTCCCCTGACACAGACAAATACGCGATAGCAGCACCGTGCCGGGGCTTCGCCATTCCTCTGTCTTATTAAAAAGTGGGGGGAAAACTTTTTTATTGTTATTATTTTTCCCTTTTTTTTTTTTTTTAGTGCTTCCTACCTGCTGGAGATTAGAAGAACATTTAAATCTTTGCAATAGCAGAATAAAATAATAGGCGCATAAATATATAGTCTGGGTCATGTGGTACAAAAGATGTCAGCGCAAATGTCCTAAGGGATTCTATTCGGTTATGTTGGGAGAGAGAGATAGATATGAGATAGATAGATAGATAGATATGAGACAGATAGATAGATATGAGACAGATAGATAGATATGAGACAGATAGATAGATATGAGACAGATAGATATGAGAGATAGATATGAGATAGATAGATAGATATGAGATAGATAGATAGATAGATATGAGGCAGATAGATATGAGATAGATATGAGATAGATAGATAGATAGATAGATAGATATGAGATAGATAGATAGATAGATATGAGGCAGATATGAGATAGATAGATATGAGATAGATCGATGGTCTTCAACCTGCAGACCTCCAGATGTTGCAAAACTACAACTCCGTTGGCTGTCTGGGCATGCTGGGAGTTGTAGTTTTGCAACATCTGGAGGTCCACAGGTTGAAAACCACTGAGATAGGTAGATATGAGATAGATAGGTAGATATGAGATAGGTAGATAGATAGATATGAGATAGATCAGTGGTCTTCAACCTGCGGACCTTCAGGCATGCTGGGAGTTGTAGTTTTGCAACAGCTGGAGGTCCGCAGGTTGAAGACCACTGAGATAGGTAGATATATAGATAAGAGGTAGATATGAGATAGATAGATAGATAGATATGAGATAGATAGATATGAGATAGATAGATAGATATGAGATGGATAGATATGAGACAGATCAGTGGTCTTCAACCTGGGGATCTCCAGATGTTGCAAAACTACAACTCCCAGCATGCCCGGACAGCCATTGGCATGCTGGGAGTTGTAGTTTTGCAACATCTGGAGGTCCGCAGGTTGAAGACCACTGAGATAGTTAGATATGAGACAGATATATAGATAGATATGAGATAGATATGAGATAGATAGATATGAGATAGATAGATATGAGATAGATAGATATGAGATAGATAGATAGATATGAGATAGATAGATAGATATGAGATAGATAGATAGATAGATAGATATGAGATAGATAGATAGATAGATAGATATGAGATAGATAGATAGATAGATAGATAGATATGAGATAGATAGATAGATATGAGATAGATAGATAGATAGATAGATAGATAGCTCCAGTATCTTAGTTTTGGACCCCATGCACATTGTTTTCCGCTCTTATCTCCGGGGTTCCCTCTTTCTTAGATGTTTCTCTCAGGACCAGCATTTGGCCTTAACTCCTAAGACTTTTATTCTTTAAATTCAAAGCAGCCAAAGGTTTTGCTCTCAATCCTGAGGCCTGAAGAACGCGGTGATATTACGGAATGTTCCTCACTCAGGTTATAATTGCTCTTTAGGGGATAAAGGAGCAGAAGTTACTGAAATGTTTATTATGAAGAGATTTGGTGTCATTCACACTGAGGAGCCGCCTGATCTCAGGTCCCTTATATCAGGACGACCATAGATAAAGGTTCATCCAGGGGAATGATGCAGGAGATCTCTGTGTATAGATCATCACACACTATATTGACAATTGTATTGGGGGCCCTTAATAGGAGCCCCCAATACACCCAACCCACTACTTGTAGATACAACATGGGGCCATCACTCTCAGGGCTCCTGGTTGGGCTCATGCCTAGATCCTGTCCCGTGAGCTGCGGCCGCCATGGATTGGACTTGTTGCTCCAGCAGATCCAACAGATGATCTGATGAGATACGGGAATCTGGAGGCCGATTCCCCACCTTGATCTTTGTCATGTTCCTTGTTCCTGAACAATGTCTGCAGTGAGGCCGGGGGCTTCACCCTACAGAAAGAGAGTCCACTGCCATGATGTGTACAATTGTTAGGTAGGTGGTTCATGTCCCAGTAACCTCCACATGATACCAGGACACGAGGTCTCCAGCAGAACATTGTCCATCACACTGACCCTCCACATGATACCAGGACACAAGGTCTCCAGCCGAACATTGTCCATCACACTGACTCTCCACGTGATACCAGAACACGAGGTCTCCAGCAGAACATCGCCCATCACACTGACCCTCCACATGATACCAGGACACGGGGTCTCCAGAAGAACATCGTCCATCACACTGACCCTCCACATGATACCAGGACACGAGGTCTCCAGCAGAACATTGTCCATCACACTGACCCTCCACATGATACCAGGACACGAGGTCTCCAGCAGAACATCGCCCATCACACTGACCCTCCACATGATACCAGGACATGGGGTCTCCAGCAGAACATAGCCCATCACACTGACCCTCCACATGATACCAGGACACGAGGTCTCCAGCAGAACATCACCCATCACACTGACCCTCCACATGATACCAGGACACGAGGTCTCCAGCAGAACATTGTCCATCACACTGACCCTCCACATGATACAAGGACACGAGGTCTCCAGCAGAACATCGTCCATCACACTGACCCTCCACATGATACCAGGACATGAGGTCTCCAGCAGAACATTGTCCATCACACTGACTCTCCTCGTGATACCAGGACACGAGGTCTCCAGCAGAACATCGTCCATCACACTGACCCTCCACATGATACCAGGACACAAGGTCTCCAGAAGAACATCACCCATCACACTGACCCTCCAAATGGTACCAGGACACGAGGTCTCCAGCAGAACATCGTCCATCACACTGACCCTCCACATGATACCAGGACACAAGGTCTCCAGCAGAACATCGTCCATCACACTGACCCTCCACATGATACCAGGACACGGGGTCTCCAGCAGAACATCGTCCATCACACTGACCCTCCACATGATACCAGGACACGGGTTCTCCAGCAGAACATCGTCCATCACACTGACGCTCCACATGATACCAGGACACGGGGTCTCCAGCAGAACATCGTCCATCACACTGACCCTCCACATGATACCAGGACACAAGGTCTCCAGCAGAACATCTTCCATCACACTGACCCTCCACATGATACCAGGACACGAGGTCTCCAGCAGAACATCATCCATCAAACTGACTCTCCACATGATACCAGGACACAAGGTCTCCAGCAGAACATTGTCCATCACATTGACCCTCCACATGATACCAGGACACGAGGTCTCCAGCAGAACATCGCCCATCACACTGACCCTCCACATGATACAAGGACACGAGGTCTCCAGCAGAACATCGTCCATCACACTGACCCTCCACATGATACCAGGACATGAGGTCTCCAGCAGAACATCGCCCATCACACTGACCCTCCACATGATACCAGGACACAAGGTCTCCAGAAGAACATCGCCCATCACACTGACCCTCCACATGATACCAGGACATGGGGTCTCCAGCAGAACATAGCCCATCACACTGACCCTCCACATGATACCAGGACACGAGGTCTCCAGCAGAACATCACCCATCACACTGACCCTCCACATGATACCAGGACACGAGGTCTCCAGCAGAACATTGTCCATCACACTGACCCTCCACATGATACAAGGACACGAGGTCTCCAGCAGAACATCGTCCATCACACTGACCCTCCACATGATACCAGGACATGAGGTCTCCAGCAGAACATCGCCCATCACACTGACCCTCCACATGATACCAGGACACAAGGTCTCCAGAAGAACATCGCCCATCACACTGACCCTCCACATGATACCAGGACACGAGGTCTCCAGAAGAACATCGTCCATCACACTGACCCTCCACATGATACCAGGACACGAGGTCTCCAGAAGAACATCGTCCATCACACTGACCCTCCACATGATACCAGGACACGAGATCTCCAGCAGAACATTGTCCATCACACTGACTCTCCTCGTGATACCAGGACACGAGGTCTCCAGCAGAACATCGTCCATCACACTGACCCTCCACATGATACCAGACCACGAGGTCTCCAGCAGAACATTGTCGATCACACTGACCCTCCACATGATACCAGGACACGAGGTCTCCAGAAGAACATCACCCATCACACTGACCCTCCAAATGGTACCAGGACACGAGGTCTCCAGCAGAACATCGTCCATCACACTGACCCTCCACATGATACCAGGACACAAGGTCTCCAGCAGAACATCGTCCATCACACTGACCCTCCACATGATACCAGGACACGGGGTCTCCAGCAGAACATCGTCCATCACACTGACCCTCCACATGATACCAGGACACGGGGTCTCCAGCAGAACATCGTCCATCACACTGACGCTCCACATGATACCAGGACACGGGGTCTCCAGCAGAACATCGTCCATCACACTGACCCTCCACATGATACCAGGACACAAGGTCTCCAGCAGAACATCTTCCATCACACTGACCCTCCACATGATACCAGGACACGAGGTCTCCAGCAGAACATCGTCCATCACACTGACCCTCCACATGATACCAGGACATGAGGTCTCCAGAAGAACATCACCCATCACACTGACCCTCCAAATGGTACCAGGACACAAGGTTTCGAGCAGAACATCGTCCATCACACTGACCCTCCACATGATACCAGGACACGAGGTCTCCAGAAGAACATCACCCATCACACTGACCCTCCACATGATACCAGGACACAAGGTCTCCAGCAGAACATCGTCCATCACACTGACCCTCCACATGATACCAGGACACAAGGTCTCCAGAAGAACATCGTCCATCACACTGACCCTCCACATGATACCAGGACACGGGGTCTCCAGAAGAACATCGCCCATCACACTGACCCTCCACATGATACCAGGACACGAGGTCTCCAGCAGAACATCGTCCATCACACTGACCCTCCACATGATGGAGAACGTCATCAGACCAGGCTTCCTCTATGGTTCAGTGCTCCGCTTCTGATGGTCACATGCATAGGCTTTGGTATACGTCAGTTTTGAACAACCACGGATCCTCCAGCAGTTGAAGCCTTTGGCTTTCCAGGCATGCTGGGAGTTGTAGTTTAACAACATATAAAGAAACCCTGGTTGGGAAACACTGGTATACATAGACAAGATCCAAACTCATGACCAGATTCCCCACAAGGCAAAAGGTCCTGTTATTTGTTGTACCCTCCATGACTCAATCTTCTTGTTCTTCTGGACTCCACCTCCACGTTCCCTTGGACTCCATCTCCTCCTTCCTCTTGACTCCACCTCCTTGTCACTCCTTGTTCCTCTGAGGTTCCTCTGGACTCCACCTCCTAGTTCCTCTGAACTACACCTCCTTATTCCTCTTGACTCCACCTCCTTGTCACTCCTTGTTCCTCTGAGGTTCCTCTGGACTCCACCTCCTAGTTCCTCTGAACTACACCTCCTTATTCCTCTGGACTCCACCTCCTGGTTCTTCTGAACCCCACCTCCTTTTTCCTCTGGACTCCACCTCCTTGTTCTTCTGGACTCCCTCTTCCTATTCCTCTAGACTCCAACTCCTTGTTCCTCTGGACTCCACCTCCTCGTTCCTCTGGACTCCACCTCCTTGTTCCTTGCGGTTCCTCTAGAGGTGGTGGTCCTGCTTATTGCCACCAACCAGGAACCAACCCTGGGTCGCTTTCGCAGTGTCTTCTCTAGTATGCACAGCCTTGTTTATGTGAAGACAATAAATACTATAATATTTCTCTAGAATATAACACAATATAGAAGTGTCCATTATAATAAGTCCGGCTCTCTTGTGCGGTACCAGGCCCGGGCCGGGTCTCTGGAGGGGCGCTCAGTTATTTTGGATCTCCTGTGATCCATTCATTCACAGGATGTGTGGTATTTTATATGCCAGTGATTCTAGTACCCTTTACAGATCAATATGGCTGCCATCCAACCCTCCTCCCTGCGGCCCTCCCAAAGATGCAGTGTCATACAAAGTGATTACTTTATCAGAAGACGGGAAGTTTAATGAACAAGGGAAGGGACGGATTTTTGTTACTGAGACCTCAGTTCCTTAAAGGGGTACTCCGGTGTTTACACATCTTATCCCCTATCCAAAGGATAGGGGATAAGATGCCTGATCGTTGGAGTCCTGCAGCTGGGGACGCCCGGGATCATGCACGCGGCACCCCGTTTGTAATCAGTCCCCGGAGCTATCACGCCCCCTCCCATAGGCTTGCATTGAGGGGCGGAGGCGTGACGTCACACGCCGCCGGCCCTGCGGTCGACCGTAATCAGACCCGGAGCGAACACGCTCCGGGCACTGATTACAAACGGGGTGCTGTGTGCATGATCCCGGGGGTCCCCAGCTGCGGGACTCCCGCGATCAGGCATCTTATCCCCTATCCTTTGGATAGGGGATAAGATGTGTAAGCACCGGAGTACCCCTTTAAAGGGACAATAAAAAGCAATAAATAAAGATTAAGCTTCAACCAGGACTGGAGCCGCCCACGGTGTCATTCTCCATCGTAGACGCTGTGGATGAGAAATTACTAAGAGGCTTCAATGTGGATTAATACATGAACTGTATATTAGGTGAGGAGGTGGTCTGTATATAGGGTATCATATCTGTCTATTTATCTATTTATCTCATATCTATCTATCTATCTCATATCTTTTTATTTATTTATCTATCTATCTATCCATCTATCTCCTATCTATCTATCTCATATCTATCTGTATCATATCTATCTATCTCATATCTATCTATCTATCTCATATCTATCTATCTCATATCTATCTATCTATCTCAAATCTATCTATCTATCTATCTCATATCTATCTATCTCATATCTATCTATCTATCTCATATCTATCTATCTCATATCTATCTATCTATCTCATATCTATCTGTATCATATCTATCTATCTCATATCTATCTATCTATCTCATATCTATCTATCTCATATCTATCTATCTATCTCATATCTATCTATCTCATATCTATCTATCTATCTCATATCTATCTATCTATCTATCTCATATCTATCTATCTCATATCTATCTATCTATCTATCTCATATCTATCTATCTCATATCTATCTATCTATCTCATATCTATCTATCTATCTATCTATCTCATATCTATTTATCTATCTATCTATCTATCTATCCATCTATCTCATATCTATCTATCTATCTATCTATCTCATATCTATCTGTATCATATCTATCTATCTATCTATCTATCTATCTCATATCTATCTATCTCATATCTATCTATCTCACATCTATCCTGAGTGTGATGTCATCGTCCATAGATAGTGACAGTCCTGAGTGTGATGTCATCATCCATAGATAGTGACGGTCCTGAGTGTGATGTCATCATCTATAGATAGTGACAGTCCTGAGTGTGATGTCATCGTCCATAGATAGTGACAGTCCTGAGTGTGATGTCATCATCCATAGATAGTGACAGTCCTGAGTGTGATGTCATCATCCATAGATAGTGACGGTCCTGAGTGTGATGTCATCATCTATAGATAGTGACGGTCCTGAGTGTGATGTCATCATCCATAGATAGTGACGGTCCTGAGTGTGATGTCATCATCCATAGATAGTGACAGTCCTGAGTGTGATGTCATCATCCATAGATAGTGACGGTCCTGAGTGTGATGTTATCATCTATAGATAGTGACAGTCCTGAGTGTGATGTTATTATCCATAGATAGTGACAGTCCTGAGTGTGATGTTATCATCCATAGATAGTGACAGTCCTGAGTGTGATGTCATCATCCATAGATAGTGACAGTCCTGAGTGTGATGTCATCATCTATAGATAGTGACAGTCCTGAGTGTGATGTCATCATCCATAGATAGTGACGGTCCTGAGTGTGATGTTATCATCCATAGATAGTGACAGTCCTGAGTGTGATGTCATCATCCATAGATAGTGACGGTCCTGAGTGTGATGTTATCATCTAGAGATAGCGACGGTCCTGAGTGTGATGTCATCATCTATAGATAGTGACAGTCCTGAGTGTGATGTTATCATCCATAGATAGTGACGGTCCTGAGTGTGATGTCATCATCCATAGATAGTGACGGTCCTGAGTGTGATGTCATCATCCATAGATAGTGACAGTCCTGAGTGTGATGTCATCATCCATAGATAGTGACGGTCCTGAGTGTGATGTTATCATCCATAGATAGTGACAGTCCTGAGTATGATGTCATCATCTATAGATAGTGACAGTCCTGAGTGTGATGTCATCATCCATAGATAGTGACAGTCCTGAGTATGATGTCATCATCTATAGATAGTGACAGTCCTGAGTGTGATGTCATCATCCATAGATAGTGACAGGCCTGAGTGTGATGTCATCATCCATAGATAGTGACGGTCCTGAGTGTGATGTCATCATCCATAGATAGTGACAGTCCTGAGTGTGATGTCATCATCCATAGATAGTGACGGTCCTGAGTGTGATGTTATCATCCATAGATAGTGACAGTCCTGAGTATGATGTCATCATCTATAGATAGTGACAGTCCTGAGTGTGATGTCATCATCCATAGATAGTGACAGTCCTGAGTGTGATGTCATCATCCATAGACAGTGACGGTCCTCGGCCATCTCTATGTTCTCAGATAAATGGATTTTGTGATTCATTACTCGGTGGCTTCATTCTCTACATAGATTCATTTAGGCAGAACTTTTTTTCTGAGCCCCAGGGCGACACTTATGTTATTATTGAGCAGTTTAGAAAGTTTGTGAGAAAAGAACTTAGTTTTCCTTTAAGTTGCTGGCAAGTTATTTGTAGAAAACTACAGGATCAGCAGAAGGATAAAGGAATTATGTGAGGATTTAATCCGACTCTGTAGCTCTGACAAATAAACAGCATTTGGTGTGCAGCGCCAGCACACTATACAAACAGCATCGTGTGTACAGCGCCTGCTCACTATACAAACAGCATCGTGTGTGCAGCACCCGCTCACTATACAAACAGCATCGTGTGTACAGCGCCCGCTCACTATACAAACAGCATCGTGTGTGCAGCACCCGCTCACTATACAAACAGCATCGTGTGTACAGCGCCTGCTCACTATACAAACAGCATCGTGTGTGCAGCACCCGCTCACTATACAAACAGCATCGTGTGTACAGCGCCAGCACACTATACAAACAGCATCGTGTGTACAGCGCCTGCTCACTATACAAACAGCATCGTGTGTACAGCGCCTGCTCACTATACAAACAGCATCGTGTGTGCAGCACCCGCTTACTATACAAACAGCATCGTGTGTGCAGCACCCGCTCACTATACAAACAGCATCGTGTGTACAGTGCCTGCTCACTATACAAACAGCATCGTGTGTACAGCGCCCGCTCACTATACAAACAGCATCGTGTGTACAGCGCCAGCACACTATACAAACAGCATCGTGTGTACAGCGCCCGCTCACTATACAAACAGCATTGTGTGTACAGCGCCAGCACACTATACAAACAGCATCGTGTGTACAGCGCCCGCTCACTATACAAACAGCATCGTGTGTACAGCGCCAGCACACTATACAAACAGCATCGTGTGTACAGCGCCCGCTCACTATACAAACAGCATCGTGTGTACAGTGCCTGCTCACTATACAAACAGCATCGTGTGTACAGCGCCTGCTTACTATACAAACAGCATCGTGTGTACAGCGCCTGCTTACTATACAAACAGCATCGTGTGTACAGCGCCCGCTCACTATACAAACAGCATCGTGTGTACAGCGCCCGCTCATCATACAAACAGCATCGTGTGTACAGCGCCAGCACACTATACAAACAGCATCGTGTGTACAGCGCCCGCTCACTATACAAACAGCATTGTGTGTACAGCGCCAGCACACTATACAAACAGCATCGTGTGTGCAGCGCCCGCTCACTATACAAACAGCATCGTGTGTACAGCGCCAGCACACTATACAAACAGCATCGTGTGTACAGCGCCTGCTTACTATACAAACAGCATCGTGTGTACAGTGCCTGCTCACTATACAAACAGCATCGTGTGTACAGCGCCTGCTCACTATACAAACAGCATCGTGTGTACAGTGCCTGCTCACTATACAAACAGCATCGTGTGTACAGCGCCTGCTTACTATACAAACAGCATCGTGTGTACAGCGCCAGCACACTATACAAACAGCATCGTGTGTACAGCGCCCGCTCACTATACAAACAGCATCGTGTGTGCAGCGCCAGCACACTACAAACAGCATCGTGTGTACAGCGCCCGCTCACTATACAAACAGCATCGTGTGTACAGCGCCCGCTCATCATACAAACAGCATCGTGTGTGCAGCGCCAGCACACTATACAAACAGCATCGTGTGTACAGCGCCCGCTCACTATACAAACAGCATCGTGTGTACAGCGCCAGCACACTATACAAACAGCATCGTGTGTACAGCGCCCGCTCACTATACAAACAGCATCGTGTGTACAGCGCCCGCTCACTATACAAACAGCATCGTGTGTACAGCGCCAGCACACTATACAAACAGCATCGTGTGTGCAGCGCCAGCTCACTATACAAACAGCATCGTGTGTGCAGCGCCAGCACACTATACAAACAGCATCGTGTGTGCAGCGCCAGCACACTATACAAACAGCATCGTGTGTACAGCGCCCGCTCACTATACAAACAGCATCGTGTGTACAGCGCCAGCACACTATACAAACAGCATCGTGTGTACAGCGCCTGCTTACTATACAAACAGCATCGTGTGTGCAGCGCCAGCACACTATACAAACAGCATCGTGTGTACAGCGCCCGCTCACTATACAAACAGCATCGTGTGTACAGCGCCAGCACACTATACAAACAGCATCGTGTGTGCAGCGCCAGCTCACTATACAAACAGCATCGTGTGTGCAGCGCCAGCACACTATACAAACAGCATCGTGTGTACAGCGCCCGCTCACTATACAAACAGCATCGTGTGTACAGCGCCCGCACACTATACAAACAGCATCGTGTGTACAGCGCCTGCTCACTATACAAACAGCATCGTGTGTACAGCGCCCGCTCACCATACAAACAGCATCGTGTGTGCAGCGCCAGCACACTATACAAACAGCATTGTGTGTACAGCGCCCGCTCACCATACAAACAGCATCGTGTGTACAGCGCCCGATCACCATACAAACAGCATCGTGTGTGCAGCGCCAGCACACTATACAAACAGCATCGTGTGTACAGCGCCCGCTCACCATACAAACAGCATCGTGTGTGCAGCGCCTGCTCACTATACAAACAGCATTGTGTGTGCAGCGCCAGCACACTATACAAACAGCATCGTGTGTACAGCGCCTGCTCACCATACAAACAGCATCGTGTGTGCAGCGCCAGCACACTATACAAACAGCATTGTGTGTACAGCGCCCGCTCACTATACAAACAGCATTGTGTGTGCAGCGCCAGCACACTATACAAACAGCATTGTGTGTACACAGAAATATACACATATAAACACACAGATACATTGTATAAACATTCACAGAGATATACAAATATATAAACACAGATACATAGCAGGCAGAAATATACAGATGTATATTCATAGATATATAGTATACACATACACAGGGTTATACAGATGTATACACAGATGCATAGTATACACATACAGTTACATAATATACACACAGATACATAGTATAGACAAACAGATACATAGTATATACACAGATACAAAGTATATACAGATACATAGTATACACACAGATACATAGTATATACACACAGATACATAGTATATACACACAGATACATAGTATACACACAGATACGTAGTATACACACAGATACATAGTATATACACAGATACATAGTATACACACACAGATACATAGTATATACACACAGATACATAGTATAGACAAACAGATACATAGTATATACACAGATACAAAGTATATACAGATACATAGTATACATACATATACATAGTATACACACAGATACATAGTATATACACACAGATACATAGTATACACACAGATACATAGTATACACACAGATACGTAGTATACACACAGATACGTAGTATACACACACAGATACATAGTATATACACACAGATACATTGTATATACACAGATACAAAGTATATACAGATACATAGTATATACACATATACAAATTGTATACACAGATACATAGTATACACACAGATACATATTGTATACACAGATATATAGTATATACACAGATACATATTGTATACACAGATATATAGTATATACACAGATACATATTGTATACACAGATATATAGTATACAGACAGATACATATTGTATACACAGATATATAGTATACAGACAGATACATATTGTATACACAGATATATAGTATACAGACAAATACATATTGTATACACAGATATATAGTATACAGACAGATACATATTATATACACAGATATATAGTATACAGACAGATACATATTGTATACACAGATATATAGTATACAGACAAATACATATTGTATACACAGATATATAGTATACAGACAGATACATATTATATACACAGATATATAGTATACAGACAGATACATATTGTATACACAGATATATAGTATATACACAGATACATATTGTATACACAGATATATAGTATACAGACAGATACATAGTATACACACAGATATATAGTATACAGACAGATACATATTGTATACACAGATATATAGTATACAGACAGATACATATTGTATACACAGATATATAGTATACAGACAAATACATATTGTATACACAGATATATAGTATACAGACAGATACATATTGTATACACAGATATATAGTATACAGACAGATACATATTGTATACACAGATATATAGTATGAGGACTTTATTGGCGGCCATATTTGTTGTCCCCCAATGTCCCTATAAGAGGAGCCCTTCCTGGATATAAATGTCCTGCACTCCCATGATGTCATCCTCCCTCTTATTCTTTACATCATAGTAAATTATTCATTCATTTCCCCAGTATCTACACTGCGTATCACCCAAGGTATAGATACATTGTAACTGTTTATCGGATGATTTAACCCATTGTCAGCCGGCGGCTCTGGGATCGCCCGAGTCATGTTATTGGGGTAATCCTCTGTTTTCCTGCTCACTCAGCTGAAACTCCCAATTCACAGCTGACTGCGCAGAAGGTGAAACAGATCGATACCTCCCCTTCTCTGCGCTCCTCTGGAATGGCTGACAGGCAGGTCCAATCAATCCCCGATCAATGGATTAGAGCTGCCAGCATCTTTAATACGGCGTGAGATGTGAACTGGGAGCAGAGAGGCCGGGGTCTCTATACATTTCACCGTACGGTATGACGCATTCGTCGTATTACTGTCTCCGAGCCATATATACGAAATCTCTGTAAATACCTACGTCTGGTATTATATTTTGATTTTTCACTTCCTCTGCCGTATAGAAAAGTAATGGCTTCCTGCTGAAACTTCATCGATTGGGATCGAAAGACACTTATATCTACTTTGGGGTAGATCAGCCGAGTCGCGGGGCAGGCAGATCATCACTTAAAGGGGCTTTCTACCCACAACAAAAACACCACAGCCTTATAGCTATAAGTGTAGTAGTCTAAAGCTAGAGCAGTAGCCAAAGTTTTATAACTATATCTTCTTTACTTACAGAGATATTGCTATGTTTTATACTGGTTTTAGGAAATACAAAAAGGAAGTCCTCTTACCCCCATCCCGATTATGGCGCGGCCAGATGACTGTGTAATGCAGTGTTTCCCAACCAGTATGCCTCCAGCTGTTGCATAACTACAACCTCCAGCATGCCCGGACAGCCAATAGCTGTCCGGGCATGCTGGTAGTTGTAGTTTTGCAACAGCTGGAGGCACACACTGGTTAGCAATTTCCGTTTTTTCTTTTTTACGGGAGGAAAGACGGTTGAAGAAAAAAACGGAAGAAAAAACGGATACAGTAAATTTAACATTGAAGTCTATGGAAAACGGTTGAGCCTTTAATGTCATCCGTTTGCATCCGTTTTTTCAATCCGTTTTTTGATTCGTTTTTACTTTTACTCAGAACAAAAAAAAAATGTTTTTGTTTGTTTATTAACTGAACAATAACGGACCCAATCGGATACAATCGGATAACATCCATTTGCATCCGTTATTGTCCTTTTTTTTTCTTTTTAAGTCTGTATTTTTTTTTTTGACGGGAGAGAGAAGAGCGAGACGGGTCTAGATGGCCGTGTGAACGCAGCCTTAACAAGATATGGAAGAAACAGACAACGGAATCTTGGGAGATAAGCCTCCAGAGAAGACTCTGGCAATAGCTCACCCCTCCATTGAAAACACAAAAACATGAATGTGAATGTGTTTTTTGGGGATGGGAGTCATGGATTTAAGAACACAAGCCTGTTGCAAGGATTTTTGCCACCCTAGATGAAAGCTAATTTTGCCGCCACCTTGACCCCGCCCATTGGCTCCTCCCAATGAGAAGTGCGCAGTGTCAGGATGTTGGATGGACTTGACCGTACTGATCGCCCCTGTCTGCCTCGGAGGTGGCGCTGCGCTCTTCCAGCAGGCTGAAAAAAAAAAGATTATTATAGTATGGGTGGGGTGGGGGTGGCGTGGCGGGGTTTTTCTTGATGGGCAGGTGCTTCAGATGGGCGGATGCTTCAGATGCTGGCTAACTTTATTGCAGCAAGCAGAGCGGCGCCTCCATCAAGAGGGCGCTCTAGGCGGCTGCCTATTTTGCCTATAGGCAGAGCCGGCCCTGAAAGAACATGAATGTGTATGGGGCTGAGGTCATGGACTCCCTAGCAGCTCCATAGATTCCCTCTATTGTAAACAAGGGATGGAAGGATCAGGCAACTGGATCTTGGGAGATAAGCCTCTAGAGCGGAGTCTGGCAGTCCCCGTCCCCCCCCCCACCATTAAAAATACAAGAGCGTGTGGGACGAGAGAATTAGACAATTGAATTTTTAGGCAGATAAGCCTTCAGAGAAAAGTCTGGCAGCGACTTACTGCCCCCTCCCCCCACTACAAACTCTGTAGCAGCTGCATAGGTTCCCTCTATGGTATGTACAAGCTATTTCCCTTATTACTACTCGAAACTAAACTTTTTGTGTTACATTTTGGCCAACTATTTCTGGGCGGCCGCGGTTACATTCATGAACAAGTTTATAGGATACATACAGGGAATCTGGAATATTTTGTGTTATTATTGTATCTATTGTATTGTATTGTTATTTCATTACAAGGGGGGATTGTTGGTTAAGCAGATGTTTATTATATTCAGAAGTGAACATAGAACAGGACACAAGAGGGATGTTACACAATCATACAATCCAAGAGCGAAGAGACGGTACATAGACGACGTAACACGCAGGTGTGGACAGGGGTCTATCAATTCTGTCTATAGACACTTCCATAACTTTTTATTTAACTTCTACTCTTTACAAGAATCCTTCTTCCCGAAACCAAGAGACACTATTAGGAGCTGCCTTGGCCGGGGCTGTTTTGAAGGCATAAAAGTATAAATATTTAACCGCTATTGATTTTAATGTAACAGGAGATGACGGCGCTAAATCCACAGTGCGGGGGATTCTTGTTCTTCTCTATCGGGATGAAAATTAAAAGCGTGCTAAGCAACCGGGGAGGTGCGTTAAGTGCAAATTGGACACGAGTAACCCCCATGTAATAGTGCCGGAGAGGTCTGGTCACCCAGCAAAGGATCAGAGGGGGGAATAAAGGTGTCACCCGAGGGATGATCAGTACAAGGGGCTGTCAGTCATGTCTGGGATTACAGACCATAGAAGAATAGTCCTGTATGTAACGGGCAGGTGCCCCAAAAACAAACAAAAGAAACAACAGGAAGAAGAAACCAGGGAACACAATTGTTAAAAACTCTTGTTTTAAGTCCGGATTTGGTCTCTTGGTCTTGGTCAGTGGCTTGTAATGTTTATGTCCCAAATTATCTATCTTTCTCATTTCTATCAATCTATCTATCTCATATCTATCTATCTATTTCATATCTATCTATCTATCTATCTATCTCATATCTATCTATCTATCTATCTATCTCATATCTATCTCTCATATCTATCTCATATCTATCTCATCTATCTCATATCTATCTATCTATCTATCTATCTCATATCTATCTATCTATCTCATATCTATCTATCTATCTCATATCTATCTCTCATATCTATCTCATATCTATCTCATCTATCTCATATCTATCTATCTATCTATCTCATATCTATCTCATATCTATCTATCTATCTATCTCATATATATCTATCTATCTATCTATATATCTCATATATATCTATCTCATATCTATCTATCTATCTATCTCATATCTATCTATCTCATATCTATCTATCTATCTATCTATCTATCTATCTCATATCTATCTATCTCATATCTATCTATCTATCTCATATCTATCTCATATCTATCTATATATCTCATATCTATCTATCTATCTATAGATCTCATATATATCTATCTCATATCTATCTAGCTATCTATCTCATATATATCTATCTATCTCATATCTATCTATCTCATATCTATCTATTTATCTATCTCATATCTATCTATCTATCTATCTCATATCTATCTATCTCATATCTATCTATCTATCTATCTATATCACATCTATCTATCTATCTATCTGTCTATCTCATATCTATCTATCTATCTATCTATCTATCTCATATCTATCTATCTATCTCATATCTATCTATCCATGTATCTATCTGATTCTGTAAAGTCATTATCACTTTCCTATCTCTGTTTTTTGGTTTCTCTGCATTGATGTATAGAATGTTCTTGTAGTTTCCGGCTGCGGTTCTTTGTGTGCAGGTGTTGGTTTGGCGCTGTCTCCCTCATGTATAAGGAAGGTGTGAGCGCTGTGGAATTGATCTCCAGACCGGTATAAACGCTCTTGCCCCAAGTCACAAAGCTGCCAGCAGGCCGTGACCTTGAGAAATAAACAAAGCTAATTATAAATGTTCGCGAGTGCCAGGAAAAGTCTGATCCGCCCGGCGGCCTCATCCGATGCGAGCGTCTGCACCCAAACCTTCTCTGCTTATGACTCGGCTAAAAATACAACCGAAATCTTCTCTCTCTACATCCACCGCCACATGGATCCTACAAAACATCATTGCTAATGGGTGATCCTCAAATTACCTTAAAGGGGTACTCCACCTCTAGACATCTTATCCCCTATCCAAAGGATAGGGGATAAGATGTCTCATCACGGGGGTCCCGCGCGATCTCCCTGCTGCACCCGGCATTCGTTTAGAGCGTCGAGTGCAGCGCCAGAGACTCGTGACATCATGGCAGCGCCCGCTTGTCACGTCATGGCCATGCCCCCTCCCATAGGGAGCATGACCGTGACGTCATGAGCCTCCACCCCCCCTCGCCAGTCATCCGGCACAGAGTGAAGTTCGTCTATATCTATCTTATATGAAGGATACCCTTATGCCTTATCCCTATCTTATATGAAGGATAGCCTTATGCCTATCATTATCTTATATTCAGGACAGCCTTATGCCTATCCCTTTCTTATACGAATGATAACCTTATGCCTATCCCTATCTTATATGAAGGATAGCCTTATGCCTATCCCTATCTTATATGAAGGATAACCTTATGCCTATCCCTATCTTATATGAAGTATAACCTTATGCCTATCCCTATCTTATATGAAGTATAACCTTATGCATATCCCTATCTTATATGAAGTATAACCTTATGCCTATCCCTTTCTTATACGAATGATAACCTTATGCCTATCCCTATCTTATATGAAGGATAGCCTTATGCCTTATCCCTATCTTATATGAAGGATAGCCTTATGCCTATCATTATCTTATATTCAGGACAGCCTTATGCCTATCCCTTTCTTATACGAATGATAACCTTATGCCTATCCCTATCTTATATGAAGGATAACCATATACCTATCCCTATCTTATATGAAAGATAGCCTTAAACCTATCCCTATCTTATATGAAGGATAACCATATACCTATCCCTATCTTATATGAAGGATAGCCTTATGCCTATCTCTATCTTATATGAAGGATAGCCTTATGCCTATCCCTGTCTTATATGAAGGATAGCCTTATGTCTATCCCTGTCTTATATGAAGGATAGCCTTATGCCTATCCCTATCTTATATGAAAGATAGCCTTATGCCTATCCCTATCTTATATGAAAGATAGCCTTATGCCTATCCCTATCTTATATGAAGGGTAGCCTTATGCCTATCCCTATCTTAGATGAAGGGTAGCCTTATACATATCCCTATCTTATATGAAGCATAGCCCTATGCCTATCCCAATCTTATATGAAGGATAGCCTTATGCCTTATCCCTATCTTATATGAAGTATAGCCCTATGCCTATCATTATCTTATATTCAGGACAGCCTTATGCCTATCCCTTTTTATACGAATGATAACCTTATGCCTATCCCTATCATATATGAAGGAAAACCATATACCTATCCCTATCTTATATGAAGGATAGCCTTAAACCTATCCCTATCTTATATGAAGTATAGCCTTATGCCTATCCCTATCTTATATGAAGTATAGCCTAACACCTATCCCTATCTGATATGAAGGATAGCCTTATACCTATCCCTATCTTATATGAAGGATAGCCTTATACCTATCCCCATCTGATATGAAGGATAGCCTTATGCCTATCCCTATCTTATATGAAGTACAGCCTTATGCCTATCCCTATCTCACATGAAGGATAGCCTTATACCTATCCCTATCTTATATGAAGGATAGCCTTATACCTATCCCTATCTCACATGAAGGATTGCCTTATGTCTATCCCTATCTTATATGAAGGATATCCTTATGCCTATCCCTATCTTATATGAAGGATAGCCTTATGCCTATCCCTATCTTATATAAAGGATAGCCTTATGCCTATCCCTATCTTATATGAAGGATATCCTTATGCCTATCCCTATCTTATATGAAGGATAGCCTTATGCCTATCCCTATCTTATATAAAGGATAGCCTTATACCTATCCCTATCTCATATGAAGGATATCCTTACACCTATCCCTTTCTGATATGAAGGATAGCCTTATACCTATCCCTTTCTGATATGAAGGATAACCTTATGCCTATCCCATGCATGCGTAATTCATGACTCGTTACATTTGTGACTCTTCCATAGATGTGTCACATGGCACATACAGCGTTGGCCGCCGTTCCTCTCCCCGATATGCGTCATATTTTACGGAAAAAACAGCCATTTCTTTCCCAATAAAATTGTCGCGTTCATTAGTATTTTTTATATCCTGGAAAACACTAAACCAACCGCCACATATTTCACGAGTACAACCAACACAGTTTTCTGCCTCATTTAGATCTCCCCAAGGATAAAACGATGATCCATGAATAATGCAAATGAATATGTAAAAGGGATGGAAATTGCTTAAAAATATCAGCTTTGTTGGATGTCTGTATTTTACATTCTTCATTTTACTAATGCTACATAACGGAATTTTTATTTTTTTTGCTACAGTGATAAAGTTGCCAATATTTGCATGCTGTTTGTTACTTTGTTACAACCATATTATAGAATGTCGTAAACAAGAGGTGAAGCCATAGAGCAGTGGTCTCCAAACTGTGGACCTCCAGCTGTTGCAATACTACAACTCCCAGCATGCCCGGACAGCCGTTGGCTGTCCGGGCATGCTGGGAGTTGTAGTATTGCAACATCCTGAAGATGATCGACATGTGATCTGACATCATTTGTCATCTTGTCCTGTTTACGCCGATATCAGGGGTCAGCAGTTATCTTATTATAAGGTAACACCACTGATATAAAGCTGGAGGTAGATAACACAGGATCACATGACTGATTATAAGCAATGGACACCATGCACCTTCATCTCCCTCCTACCTCGCTCTGTACTGTGTATTTTCCACAAAGCATGCTCACTACACTCAGTTATCTTATTATAAGGTATCACCACTGATATAAAGCTGGAGGTAGATAACACAGGATCACATGACTGATTATAAGCAATGGACACCATGCACCTTCATCTCCCTCCTACCTCGCTCTGTACTGTGTATTTTCCACAAAGCATGCTCACTACACTCAGTTATCTTATTATAAGGTATCACCACTATTATAAAGCTGGAGGTAGATAACACAGGGTCACATGACTGATTATAGGCGTTGGACACATTGCACCTCCATCTCCCTCCTCCCTCTCCCTGTACTGTGTATATTCCCCAAAGCATGCTCACTACACTCAGTTATCTTAATATAAGGTATCACCACTATTATAAAGCTGGAGGCCAATAACACAGGATCACACTATTGAGTATAGGTCATGGACACATTGCACCTCCATCTCCCTCCTCCCTCTCTCTGTACTGTGTATTTTCCACAAAGCATGCTCACTACACTCAGTTATCTTATTATAAGGTATCACCACTATTATAAAGCTGGAGGCAGATAACACAGGATCACACTATTGAGTATAGGTCATGGACACTGTGCACCTCCATCTCCCTCCTCCCTCTCCCTGTACTGTGTATATTCCACAAAGCATGCTCACTACACTCAGTTGTTTTATTATAACTGCAGAAGGTTACACCAGTATAATAAAGCTAGAAGAAGATAACACAGGATCACCCTATTGATTATAGGTTATGGACACCATGCACCTCCATCTCCCTCCTGCCATTCCCTGGACTGTGTATTTTCCAATAAACATTCTCACTATATTCCGTTACCTTATTATAAATGCAGAAAGGTAACCCCTGGATTATATAGCTGGAGGCAGATAACACAGGATCACATGACTGATTGCAGGCAATGGACACCAACCTCCATCTCCCTCCTCCCTCTCCCTGTACTGTGTATTTTCCAATAAACATTCTCACTATACTCTGTTACCTTATTATAATTCCAGAAAGGTAACCTCTAGATTATATAGCTGGAACGAGATAACACAGGATCACATGACTGATTACAGGCAATGGACACCATGCACCTCCATCTCCCTCCTCCCTCTCTCTGTGCTGTGTATTTTCCACAAAGCATGCTCACTACACTCTTTCATAGAAATCAATGCATTTCTGGCTCTGAAAATTGCATTGCGGTTAAAAAGAGTATTTCACATGGTGTTGGACCCCACAAAGCCTGCAGAGTATTGCACTCACCAAATGGTAGAACACCTATGTAGGCTTGTAAGCTCGCTCGATGCGGGTTACCTGCCTCACGAGCCCTCCCGAAACCTATATAAACAGGACAACAGTGGTATAAAAACATTTTTTTAAAGAGCAAATGTAGGATCTTAAGATGGTGCTTCTCCCTCGATGGATGACAGGTCCATGGATGTATGAAAACAAAAACTACTAATTTATTTAACAAAAACATCCAAAGCAACACATATTGGCCTTCATTTACTATTCTAAACCCGACCTCTTTTGTCGGTTTTTTTTGGCGCATCTCTGTCTGCGACATGTCTCAGACATCGTGCGCCAGTCTGCGACACGATGCAACATTTTTTCCCATTGGACCCGATGTGGATTCTCCCAAACCCGAAAAAGGGGCGTAACCCGACATTTCTGAGCTTTCCCACGTATTTATAAAGGTTTCCAACCCGAATTTGTTGAATTGTTGTGGATTTTTTTCCCGACAACTCAGAGGAGTTGGAAACCAAAACCAGCAAAACCCACGTGCGACAAACGGGATGCGACATAATAATAAATACCAGGGGAAAAAGCAGTCGGGTAAGAAAGCAGCATAGACTTACAACCCGATTTTCTAAGTAAATGAGGGCCATTATGTCTGAACTAAACTCTTAATCCTATAAGTGCATTTTAGATATCTTAAAACAAGTAACTAACTTATTTTAAAAAAATACACCAAATACATTTTATGTCAGAACTAGACATCTTAGAGATCTTAAAGGGGGTTCTCCGCCCCTAGACATCTTATCCCCTATCCAAAGGATAGGGGATAAGATGTCTGATAGCGGGGGTCCCACCGATCTCCCTGCTGCACCCGGGATTTGTGCAGCGTCGGGGGAAGCGCCGAAGGCTCGTGACGTCACGGTCACGTCCGCTCGTGACATCACGATCACGTCCCCTCAATGCAAGTCTATGGGAGGGTGCGTGACGGACATCACGCCCCCTCCCATAGACTTGCATTGAGGGGTCTTGACGACACGAACTGGCGTGATTGTGACATCACGAGCCTCCACCCCGCATCGCCAGTCATCCGGCATGGAGCGAAGTTCGCTCCGTGCATCGGATGTCTGGGGTGCCGCCGCTGAGATTGCGGGGGTCCCCAGCGGTGGGACCCCCACTATCAGACATCTTCCTTTGGATAGGGGATAAGATGTCTATAGGCCCCTTTAAAACAAGTAAGATATTCATTTTAAAACTGCATCAAGCAACGCATTTTGAATCTATTTAGACTCCTCATCAGGTAAGTGCACCTTACCTGATGAAGAGTCTAGTTCACACTCAAAACGTGTTTGATTTTTTTTTTATAATAAATTAGTTACTTGTTTTATGATCTCTAAGATGCACTTGTCTGATAAAGAGTCTAAACACATTAATGAAACACATTACTTGGTGTATTTTTTTTTAAATACATTTTTTATTTGTTTTCATCCATCCAAGGATTTGCTATATATATTTTTTTCATATTTTTAATGTCCGATTCTATAGAATTGGATGACAGATTTGGATTTAGATTCATAAGTACCAAATTACCCTAAAAAGTCATATTGTTTGATGCTCGGAGGTCTCCTTGTACTGTATCCAACCCCTTTCAAGCTTTTTCATACCAAGGCAGCATAAGCCTGACCCGAATTATGAGTTATGATAAGTAGAATTATAATACCTATAACTCTATAATATAACAAAAATTTTAATTCTTAAATGTTATTGGATTTTATAATTTTTAAGGTTTGACATCCTTCTTCACATACTTTTGTTAAAATCTATCAAAATGGTTGGTTGGTCCTTAAGGTGTCAACTATTATGCCGATATCCCAATATAAATAAAAGTTTCGAGGTGTTGATGTGCCCTTGAATTGACCTTTTGGGTGTATATATAAATAATGTGGAAGATCCTACCAGTTTTTACAACTTTCTGTGGGTAGAACAGTTCCGCCGGTGAATCGGTTGAACCCTCGGTGTAGATTTCACATTTCGTCATCTATGTTGCACATAATATATTTCATTTTAAAAAAAAATTAAATTTTTACCTCGTGTTTTCTGCCAAAAATAATGCTTACTCTGGAATGGACTGGGAAAACCAGGTAACCGAAATGACTTTGAGCTTTTCAAAGCTTTTATGATGATCACTGCAATATCATTCATTAGAACGAAATGTTCTGACCGTAACGATATTTGGCAGAGGAAAATCATCAGCTTTAAATGTAAAATACCCATTAAATCGGGGCCAGGTATCTAAACAAAAACTCCAGGCAAGAGATTGCAGGAGTAAAAAACCAACAAAAACCGTACACAGGACAACGAGGAGGCCAGGATTCAGGAGTTACAGACTAAACTTTGTCGTTTCCTTGGCCGGGGAATTTAGATACAAACTAGGACAGAAACTTTACTCAGGAAAGGGAAACAAAAACTTTGGGCTACAAGCTGGGGCCCCCCAGAGGAAATTATTCTTAGGGCAAACCGGGGGAAATCATCCTTGGGCCCCCCTAACCCTTCATTTCACATGACAGCAATACTAGGGGGAATAAAGATTCCTTAGTAGAACATTTTTGATGATGTCAGCTGTCAACGCTGTGTGGAGGTTGGGTAAACAGGACCCAAAAGCTTTTTCTAAGAATAGGTTGGGTGAAGCAGGACTCACAGGCTTTCTCTATGACTGTGCAGGTGTATCAGGACTCACAGGCTTTCTCTATGACTGTGCAGGTGAAGCAGGACTCACAGGCTTTCTCTATGACTGTGCAGGTGAAGCAGGACTCACAGGCTTTCTCTATGAGTGTGCAGGTAAAGAAGGACTCACAGGCTTTCTCTATGACTGTGCAGGTGTATCAGGACTCACAGGCTTTCTCTATGACTGTGCAGGTGAAGCAGGACTCACAGGCTTTCTCTATGAGTGTGCAGGTAAAGAAGGACTCACAGGCTTTTTCTATGAGTGTGCAGGTGAAGCAGGACTCACAGGCTTTCTCTATGACTGTGCAGGTGTATCAGGACTCACAGGCTTTTTCTATGAGTGTGCAGGTGAAGCAGGACTCACAGGCTTTCTCTATGAGTGTGCAGGTAAAGAGGGACTCACAGGCTTTCTCTATGAGTGTGCAGGTGAAGCAGGACTCACAGGCTTTCTCTATGACTGTGCAGGTAAAGAAGGACTCACAGGCTTTATCTATGACTGTGCAGGTGAAGCAGGACTCACACGCTTTATCTATGAGTGTGAAGGTAAAGAAGGACTCACAGGCTTTGCCTGTAATTGTTCATGTGAAGCAGGACTCACAGGCTCACTCTCCTGACAGCATATAAACATCTTTTTACATGCCTCAATTCATAGAAATATACCTCCAAGCTCAGAGTCTCCTCCGCCGTCTTCTGCCTCCCTCAGATAGGACCTAATGGGACCATTATAATAAAAAATAATGTGAATTCAAATAGAGAAAACAGACCTGGTCGCACTTCCACAACATGCACAATGATCTGAGGCTTCTCAGCAACATTTATTAAACCAACAGGTTGTTAGTGTATTTTATGATCATGCAGGGCAAGTCCAATAGCCACGTCACGGCCACCTGTAAGTAGCGGGTCCCTAACGTCCCTAGCATAAAATGGCGTAGCACTGAGTGGCATCCACCACCGCCGCAACACCAGTGCCCACAGGGGAATGACCCACTGGCAGAGCAGCTCCAATGCCACTCAAACCAGTACCAGGGCCGCGCCTCCCCACAGACATGGCGAGTGGGCTTGTACTTTTTGATCAAAATGTATAATAACAACCTGTTAGTTTTTTAAATTATGCTGAGAAGTAAGTAGATCAAAATACAAATGGTGGATGTGCGGCTGCGTTCATCTATTTGTGTTGTTAATAAAAAATAAGCAGAGTTTTTTTCCGTATAACATGACGGGATATAACACAGATTCCGAAAAAGAATTGTCAATAACCTAAGTCCTTCTCGTAAAGCAAATGTAATGTTTATGTTCATCCAGATATACAAATAAACGTCATCTATAGAGAGCGGAGCCGTCTCATTATTGTCAACTCATCAGCACTTTCCCTTCCTGTCGCCCAGATAGACGCTATCTCCTCCTGTCAGCGCCGTCACCGCACAGAAATATTTGATCAAACCGGCAAAATTAAATGTCAGAATAAAATGTCCAATTCTGTGATCTTCCCCGAGATTCTGTTTTCTCCCTCAGTTATCACCTTGGGTTTTATGTGCATAATTGGTTCTAAATGATGTTATTTTTATTAGATATAATAAATTTATGTGTTTGAACACAATTCGAATACTGGCCGGTAGAAAGGCCGGGGTGTCAGAGAATCGCGGGGATTTAATAGGTAACAAGACTTTTCTATCAGTCGAGATTTTAGTCATATAAGTTCAGTTAATTCACTAAAACGCTCTCGTTCTCAGCCGAGAAGAAGAAGAGAAGATGAACACCTGGAACTCTGACCCCCCTCGCTGCAGACTCCTAAATTACTCGTGGGCTAAATCCAACTTCTCCGAAAATGATTAAACCTGTCACTGACAATGGGAAAGTAGCGTCTGCTACCTGCTCTACCCTAGATTTTTTATTTTATTCTAAATAAGAAAATGTAGTTTATTTTATTATAATTATTTTATAAAGTATATATATATATATATATATATTTTTTTTTTACATTTATTAATAATAAAAAAAGATAATAACAATAATCAGAACAATAATAGCACCAGCAATAATAATAAATGTTTTTTATTTTTATTATTTAAATCATTTTTTTCTTATAACTATTTTATTATTCTTGTTTTAATTACCGTATTTTTTGCCGTATAAGACGCATTTTTTCTTCCCCAAAACTGGGGGGGGGGGGGGGGGTGGTTTGTTGGTGCGTCTTATACCGCAAATACACATTAAAACCCTGTCCTATCGCGGCGGTCCCTGCGGCCATCAACGGCTGTGACCCGCGGCTAATACAGGACATCACCGATCGCGGTGATGCCCTGTATTAACCCTTCAGATGCGGCGATCAAAGCCGACCACCGCGTCTGAAGCGAAAGTGACACTAACCCGGCTGCTCAGTCGGGCTGTTCGGGACCGCCGCGGTGAAATCATGGCGTCCCGAACAGCTTACAGGACACCGGGAGGGACCTTACCTGCCTCCTCGGTGTCTGCTCCGTGCCGGGATCCCCTGCATGGCCGGCGGTCTCCTTTGTCGTTATCACGTCATCGCGCACGCCGTCCTGTCATCCAATAGGAGCAGCGTGTGTAGCGACGTGATGGCGGCGACGGAGAGCGAGGATACCGGGCAGCAGAGACGTTCCGGAGCGACGGGGACACCCCGGGGACGCGGCGACAGCGATGGAGGGCAAAATCCAGGGCAGCGGTGACGAGCGGTGACGGGTCCGGAACGGCAGGGACACATGAGTATAACTCCTATACCAGTGGTCTTCAACCTGCGGACCTCCAGATGTTGCAAAACTACAACTCCCAGCATGCCCGGACAGCCGTTGACTGTCCGGGCATGCTGGGAGTTGTAGTTTTGCAACATCTGGAGGTCCGCAGGTTGAAGGTTCTGAATCTTTTTTTTCTAGATTTTCATCCTTTAAAATTGGGTGCGTCTTATATGCCGGAGCGTCTTATATGGCGAAAAATACGGTAAATGTTATTTTTTTTAATAATGCATCATTAGTAATTACAAATAGAAATAATAATAATATATAGGAATAATAATAATAATAATAGCAACAATAATAAAATGCAATATTTTTATTTTTTAATTAATTTTCTTTTTATATTATTTATTATTATTAGTGATAATAAATAAAATTATCTAAACAGAATAATAAATAACATTATATATACTAGTTTTAAAGATAATGTAATATAAACATTAATGACTTAATATTATTATTTTAATAAAAATAACAGTAATGATAATAAAAACAACTCATTGGCCCTTATTTACTAAGAGTGTTGTGTAGTTTTCTTTATGGGTTTTAATTCCCTACAATTTATTTCCCCCGGTATTTACTAAGGTTTCCCTACATTTTCTTTTTTTTTTCCTGTTCTGATCTGTCGGGTTTTCCTCGGCTGAAATCCACCACATTTTCTGTGGAAACCTTAGTAAATATGTTGGGTTTTTCTGGAAATGTAAGGAACACACCCCTTTTCGGTGACCATGCCCCCTTTTCCCAACTACCACACCCCCTTTTTGGGTTTTCTTAGTAAAATGGAGAGTTAGTCGGGTTTTTTTCAATTCTGCCGCAAATTCTGGCGCAGACAGAATTTTTGGCGCAAAACCCCACAAAACATGTCGGGTTTGCAATAGTAAATGTGGGCCATTATCATTATTAGTTGTGTAGCAGTGTTTTATCAGAAATGTTGGTCATAAGGATCTGCTTGTAATTTAAATATAGTTGACATGAAAATCTTGGCATGGATTTTCTATATGGAGTCCATATAGATCAGGGGTCCTCAAACTTTTTAAACGGGGGACCAGTTCACGGTCCCTCAGACCGTTGGAGGGCCGGACTATAGATATCAAAACATGAACAAATTCTTATGCACACTTATATCTTATTAGTGGACTACCACTTTAAGTACGCAGCACAGTTCCCCCCACATTAAGTTGGCAGTATAGATCCCCCCACATTAGGTTGTAGTTCCCCCACATTACGTTGGCAGTACAGTTCCCCCACATTAGGGTTGGCAGTACAGTTCCCCCACATTAGGTGCAGTACAATTCCCCCACATTAGGTGCAGTACAAGTCCCCCACATTAGGTGCAGTACAAGTCCCCCACATTAGATGCAGTATAATTCCCCCACATTAGGTGCAGTACAATTCCCCCACATTAGGTGCAGTACAGTTCCCCCACATTAGGTGCAGTATAGTCCCCCCACATTAGGTGCAGTATAGTCCCCCCACATTAGGTACAGTATAGTCCCCCCACATTAGGTGCAGTACAATTTCCCCACATTAGGTGCAGTACAATTTCCCCACATTAGGTTGGCAGTACAGTTCCCCCACATTAGGGTTGGCAGTACAGTTCTCCCACATTAGGTGCAGTACAATTCCCCCACATTAGGTGCAGTACAAGTCCCCCACATTAGGTGCAGTACAATTCCCCCACATTAGGTGCAGTACAATTCCCCCACATTAGGTGCAGCACAATTCCCCCACATTAGGTGCAGTATAGTCCCCCACATTAGGTGCAGTACAAGTCCCCCACATTAGGTGCAGTACAGTTCCCCCACATTAGGTGCAGTACAGTTCCCCACATTAGGTGCCGTTCAGTTCCCCCACATTAGGTGCAGTATAGTTCTCCCACATTAGGTGCAGTATTATGTTCCCCCACATAAAGTGCAGTATAATGTTCCCCCACATTAGGTGCAGTATAATATTCCCCCACATTAGGTGCAGTATAATGTTCCCCCACATTACGTGCAGTATAGCTCCGCACATTAGGTGCAGCATGTTCCCCCACATTAGGTGCAATATAGATCCCCAAATGAGGTGCAGTATGTTCCCCCACATTAGGTGCAGTATAGATCTCACACATTAGGTGCAGTATAGTTCCCCAAATTAGGTGCAGTATAGCTCCCCACATTAGGTGCAGCATGTTCCCCCACATTAGGTGCAATATAGATCCCCCAAATGAGGTGCAGTATGTTCCCCCACATTAGATGCAGTATAGATCCCCCAAATTAGGTGCAGTATAGTTCCCCAACATTAAGTGCAGTATAATGGCCCCCCACATTAGGTGCAGTATAATGTTCCCCCACATTTGGTGCAGTATAGTTCCCCCATATTAGGTGCAGCATGTTCCCACACATTAGGTGCAGTATAGATCCCCCAAATTAGGTGCAGTATAGCTCCCCACATTAGGTGCAGTATGTTCCCCCACATTAGGTGCAGTATGTTCCCCCACATTAGGTGCAGTATGTTCCCCCACAGACATATAGCCTCCAGCCATACAGTGTATGGCTGGAGGCGGTATGCCTGTGTTCTGCCCCACTTCACTGCTCCGACCACCGCTCCTCCGGTCCGGACATAGCAGTAAGTCCCGGGACCGAAGGAGCGGTGGTCGGAGCACCGAAGCTGATGTGCCGATAGTAACACTTACCTAGCTGGCCAGCGCACGTCCTCATCGCTGCCCCGCTCCTCCGCGCTCCGTTGCTATGGGCACAAGCACGGCGTCAGTGACGTCCCTGCATGCACCACCTTCCCGGCAGCCCCTGTGTTTTTAAAGTAAATGCGGGGTCTCCGAGAGCGCATCCCTGTGTCCCGAAAACATCTTTCGGGACACAGGGATGTCCCAGGCAGCGGCGGGCCGGATAAATGTCCTCGGCGGGCCGCATGTGGCCCGCGGGCCGTAGTTTGAGAACCCCTGATATAGATCTTGGAAGACCAGTAGTTTAGAAGAATTAGGGTTAATACAATTTATATCAGCCTATTGGACTTTTCATTCCACTTTCATGCCCATATGAGGCACACATAACCCATACCTATATGCCCATGGTAGACATCACCCATACCTACAAGCCCAGAGAACCCATCACCTCTACATGTCTATATGGTAAGGGTGGGACGTGACATTTCTCATATACATGTGCGTTCTCATGTAGACATCACTAATTAAGCACTCTATACCCAAGCTAGGCGTCACCCCTACATGTCCCCATGATCATAACAGACATCACCCACACATTTTATACCTTCATACTTTTATGTCCGTAACAGCCATCATCTATACATACCTACATTCCCATGGTAGATATCCCTCCATCATGTCTATATTCCTATGGTAGACATTACCCATACATTCCTATATATCCATAGTAGCCAACACCCAGACCTGCTCCATACTCTTGGGTAGACCTCAGCCCTACACGCTATGGATATATTGTGCACAAAGGTTTGGTTTCACAACACGTGACGCTTCCATCAGAAAAGTCGAGGTGATAAATGATCCCATCGAGGCTGCTGGGAGGCCGGTGTAAAATATGTTGGCATTTTCAAAGCCCCCATAAAAAGCCTCATAAAATTAGTCATAGGAAATAAGAGGACAACATAGGAGCATTGTGGGAAGTGACCTTATAAATGCTATCCGAGAGGCGTCAGTGTCTAAAGGAAAATGATGCAATTGAGACGTGATGATTGGGAGGGAATGGAGCAGTAAATGATGACATTATCCACTGCGGTCCTCCCTGTAAATAACACACGAGATCATGGAAGGAGCTTGTATCCCGCTTCAGGCCTCTGCTCCCCAATCTGTGGCTCTCGCTTTGTGTTCTTTTCCAATTTCAGACCCTTGGACTTGGATTTCCACATCTCCCATTCCTTCAATATTCACTGATCCTCTGCACTAAACCTTCTGTGGTCCAGTACACCTTGTACCTCACATGGTCACATTCGGAGACTACGCTCAAACAGTTCTGGGTAAAGATGTTGGAAAGGTTTGGAATGAACCAATTTTGACCTGCGGTCACTTTAAGTCACTGAACTGTGGCTGCCGGTATTTGTAATGAGTTATGCCGCTGACATTACGCCCCTAAAAGTGGAGCAGTAGGATGTCAGGTGACGTCAGAAGAGCGCGAGCCTGGACTCTGGGGTTCCCTAATGTGGGAACGGGGACAGTAACTACACTAACTACCTCTCGTGTCAGCTTCAGTGCCCAACTGCTCCTCCATTCCGGGGACCTACTGCTATGGTTAGGCGACAGCAATAGATCCTGACCCCAGATCGTAGAGCAGTGGAGCAATGAAGCAGTGGGGTAGTATGGCTGGGCCGTTGGGGCAGTAGGTTTGTGGGGGCCACCTACCTACTAGTATATATGAGGGCCATAGAGCAGAAGGTGTCTACAACTATATATTTGAGCACAGAGGGAGCCAATAACTATATATAAGGGCAGTATAGGGACTGATAACCATAGATGGGGCAGTAAAGGGGCCTACACTTATATATGGGGGCAGTAAAGGGGCCTACTACTATATATGGGGGCAGTAAAGGGCCTACTACTATACATAATCCTGTCCCATTTTTGCTCCTCTGGTCCGGCGATCTGCTGCTATGGCTGGGTCACAGCAGGAGGTACCGACCCTGGACCGGTGGAGCAGTGGAGCACCAAAGCAGTGGCATAGTATGGCTGGGCTGCTGAGGGCAGTATGTCTGTGGGGGCCTCCTACCTACTAGTGTATATGGGAGCCATAGAGTAGAGGGGGCCTACTACCACATGTGGGAAGAGATGGGGCCTACAACTATATGGGAGCACAGAGTGGGCTTACATCTATATGAGGGCAAAGAAGGGTCCTAAAACTACATGGGCGTATAGAGGGGGCCTAAAACTATATGGGGGCACAACGGGGGCATACAACTATATGGGCGCACATATAATATGAGAGCCAATAATTATATATGGGCAGTATAGGGGCCGATACCTATATTAAGGGGCAGTAAAGGGGACTTCTACTATTTACAACCCTGTCCTGTTTTTGCTATCCCACTGTCCCAGTCTCAAGGATATATGGTCAGTCCATCTATAGACATATATTTAATATGGATTGTTGGACCTTGATGAAAATGATTTCATGTGGTTTGGCCCAGGGGTTTTATTGGGATTTACAAGGACATAAATGTTGTTAAGTTTCATCCCTCGCTCTCCTACTGTGTCAGTCATCACTGCAGTTCTTGCATTCTATTCCTAAACCTGGAAGCAGACGATGAGCAGTGCAATAGGTTCCAAGCAGAGATCACAGGGCTGCAGTTAGAGTCGATACCTGGCCGGTATTTTATCAGCACAGCCAGTATTTTGGCCACCCTGATGGTATTTTTATATGCAATGGCCGGTATTTATCCAACCAATCCTCCAACTCCCGGAATGTTGCACCATAACCTTATCTAGTGTTTCCCAACCAGAGCACCTTTAGATGTTGCAAAACTACAACTCCCAGCATGTCCGGACAGCTGTTGGCTGTCCGGGCATGCTGGTAGTTGTAGTTTTGCAACAGCTGGAGGCACCCCGGGTTGGAAAACACTGACCTGCAACTCCTGAATTTAATAACAAAAAGTCACATCAAAGCAAAAATTGTATTGTTAAAGGGTACCTTTAATCAAAAAAACTTTGGATATATTATAGATTAATGTATGCAGAATAACTTTCCAATAGCATGTTATTAAAAAATATGCTTCTTTCTATTTAATTTTCCATTTTGAAAAAAATACCACTAGGGGTCTCGCTACCAGTCCTGGCCGCAAGACTTTTTTTTTTTTTTTTATAGATTTCAGACTCATGCTGGAGTCCTAAATCTCAGACTGCAGCCAGGACACAGACAAGCTCAGCACTGTTCCCTGCCTGTCAATTAGACAGGCAGGAGCCAGCACTGTGCTTATAGCAGAGCAGGGCATACTCCTGACTCTGCCTTACTGCATGCCCTAATTCATTTTACTATCTGAGCTCCGATCTTTCTTCTCGTTGCACATGCAGTTGTAAACAGAAAGGAGATGATTTGGAGCTGGCGGCTGCTGTGTTCACAGCCTCTATCCTGGGCCACGCCCCCTTCCTCCCTCACACTAGGACGGCTGAATGAGCAGCCAAGAAGACAATAAATCAGGTAGAAAGAGGGGGTTTTGAATGAAAAGAAACACAGGGATAGTGTCAGTGAGAGTCAGGGACAGATGGGGGGGGGGGGATTAGAGAGAGTTTAGATCATGAAAGTGATAGGGATGACCCTTATGTTTCTAATGACTGATCAATATACTAATACTAAAATGTCATTGCTGCTGGAAAAATATATCTGTTACCTACCCTTTAACCCATATACATCAGAATGCTATCTGCTCGTGACTCTGAATATAGGCCTTGAAATGACTCCATTCAGGAGTAGAAAGACTAAACATCTGAGGAACAGAGAACTTCTGCCAAGAAATTAATGGACACTAGATAAGCAAATATATACAGACACAATAATCGAACAACCAATCAAAATGTAACATGCCAATTGTGATGTAATAACTAACCTTCCTTTTTCCAAATGTAAAAACCAAATTTACTTCCTGTAATAAAGCAGAACTCCCTGAAGTCAACACCGAGGAGGGAACTCATACCAACCTGGCCTGGTGTGAATTTTCTTACGTCGACACTCGGAAAAATAGTACAGAGGTAGTCACTCACAGATTAAGGCCGCACATTAACCCATCCTTAACAATAGGTACTCTTTAAACAGATTGGGGCCCATATAAGGAGAAATAAAAGTTATAGGGGTCGGAATAGGACAATATTTCCCCCGCATATTTGTATTCTGTGATGTCACGCATATATAATTAATTATGCAAATTAGCATGGCCGGTATTTTATTTTTTTTGCAAGAAGGATGGCAACAATGATACATTTTCTGTATCAGTGGAGCCATCTAGGTAAATGTATCTACGGCCGAGGTAAACTAAAACATTTTCTTAGTGAGTAATAAAGATTCCCACATCTGTAATGTCGCCGGTGATGTCTAATTATCAATCAACGATGAACTGCGAGAGGAAAGAAAAAACATGAATGTCAGCCGCTATATACCTCCTGCCAACGTATCTGTCAGAATTCCTTATTTTGACCTTAAATAAAATGACAAGTAGCTGTAGGCTGTAGCATGGAGAAGAAAATCATAAAATTGTTCCATTTGATATGTTCTACCCCACTGATACAGAAAATGAGGTTAGGCACAAGGTACTGCAGGCGATGCGCTCACCTCGCCGCTAATCTCGCTCGTATAAATTAGAGCCATGCATTTTTAATTGTTGTATTAGAGGAAGGCAGGTAAAACAAGGCGACGTTATTATGACTTGCACCGCGGCCCACGGACGGATAATTGAAATCTGGCTTTTTATTTTTTTCAGGAGTGGCGCGGTGTGTGTTATTTTTCACGGTAAGTTTTTATTGACAGTAGGTTGTGCTGTATTAATTGAGCACATTCAGCTTTCCTAAAATAGACCCAAGTATTGAGAAGTCACGGCCGCGGCTCCGTGATCAATTTAAATTTAATTAAAAGGCAAATCAAATCCCGGCATAAGTAAAGTACAATATCTACAACACTGAGGTCAGCGCAGATAAGCGGAGCCGTCACCACCGCCGCCGTTCGGGGAGATGCTCAGGTATTCGGGGTCTGAAGTCACGTATGTTATATCTGAAGAGAGATCCCAGAATGAGGGTGGGTTCACACCACGATTTTACTATGCAGATTCGACATAACCGTGCCCATAGACTTAATATTCAAAACTGTATGCACAATAATGTATACGGTCGTCTCCGTTTTTCAAATCATACGGTTTTTTACTTTTTTTTTTCCGGACAGAAAATCGTGGCCTACCACGGTTTGTGGTCCGGGTTAAAAACCGTATTAAACCTTATATGTTTTTTTTTTAACATGGGAGTCAATAGGAACCGTACAGAACCGTATGTGCGTATGGTTCCATACATTTTTTGACTTAGCACAGTTTTTTTTTCTTTTTTTCTTTGTTCAGTCAAACAAGTGAAACTTTACTCATAATGGAGTGAAAAGTTAAAAATGTATGCGTTTTTTTTCTTAAAAAACAGTTGCAACTGGACATCATTTTTCAAACCGTATACGGTTTTCAACCGTGAACACATAAAATTTTGTACACACGTTTTGATAAAGTTTAGTCCGGTTTTGAGGAATCCGCTTTTATATCAAAAACCTGATACAGGAACTGTATTGCAAAAACGTGGTGTGAACCCACCCTTAGTCAGGGCATCGACGTATCGGCTGGTAGATCACTTAAAGGGGTACTCCACTGGCCAGCGTTCGGAAGTAAATGTTTTGAATGCTGTTTTCACGCTGCCGGGTCCGTCTTTCCCCTCCTGACATCACGGCCACGCCCCCTCAATGCAAGTCTATGGAAGGGGGCGTGATGGCCGTTACACCGCTATATGGTTCTATAATCTTGAGGAGCACACCGCTATATGGTTCCACAATCTTGTGGAGCACACCGCTATATGGTCCCATGATCTTGAGGAGCACACCGCTATATGGTCCCATGATCTTGAGGAGCACACCGCTATATGGTCCCATGATCTAGAGGAGCACACCGCTATATGGTTCCATGTTCTTGAGGAGCACACCGCTATATGGTTCCATGATCTAGAGGAGCACACTGCTATATGGTTCCATGTTCTTGAGGAGCACACCGCTATATGGTTCCATGATCTAGAGGAGCACACCGCTATATGGTTCCATGTTCTTGAGGAGCACACCGCTATATGGTTCCATGTTCTTGTGGAGCACACCGCTATATGGTTCCATGATCTTGAGGAGCACACCGCTATATGGTTCCATGATCTAAAGGAGCATACTGCTATATGGTTCCATGATCTTGAGGAGCACACCGCTATATGGTTCCATTATCTAGAGGAGCCCACCGCTATATTTATCCATGATCTAGAGGAGCACACCGCTATATGGTTCCATGTTCTTGAGGAGCACACTGCTATATGGTCCCATGATCTTGAGGAGCACACCGCTATATGGTTCCATGTTCTTGAGGAGCACACCGCTATATGGTTCCATGTTCTTGAGGAGCACACTGCTATATGGTCCCATGATCTTGAGGAGCACACTGCTATATGGTTCCATGATCTAGAGGAGCATACTGCTATATGGTTCCATGTTCTTGAGGAGCACACCGCTATATGGTTCCATGTTCTTGAGGAGCACACCGCTATATTTATCCATGATCTAGAGGAGCATACTGCTATATGGTTCCATGTTCTTGAGGAGCACACCGCTATATGGTTCCATGTTCTTGAGGAGCACACTGCTATATGGTCCCATGATCTTGAGGAGCACACCGCTATATGGTTCCATGTTCTTGAGGAGCACACCGCTATATGGTTCCATGTTCTTGAGGAGCACACCGCTATATGGTTCCATTATCTAGAGGAGCCCACCGCTATATTTATCCATGATCTAGAGGAGCACACCGCTATATGGTTCCATGTTCTTGAGGAGCACACTGCTATATGGTCCCATGATCTTGAGGAGCACACCGCTATATGGTTCCATGTTCTTGAGGAGCACACCGCTATATGGTTCCATGTTCTTGAGGAGCACACTGCTATATGGTCCCATGATCTTGAGGAGCACACCGCTATATGGTTCCATGATCTAGAGGAGCATACTGCTATATGGTTCCATGTTCTTGAGGAGCACACCGCTATATGGTTCCATGTTCTTGAGGAGCACACCGCTATATTTATCCATGATCTAGAGGAGCATACTGCTATATGGTTCCATGTTCTTGAGGAGCACACCGCTATATGGTTCCATGTTCTTGAGGAGCACACTGCTATATGGTCCCATGATCTTGAGGAGCACACCGCTATATGGTTCCATGTTCTTGAGGAGCACACCGCTATATGGTTCCATGTTCTTGAGGAGCACACCGCTATATGGTTCCATGTTCTTGAGGAGCACACTGCTATATGGTTCCATGTTCTTGAGGAGCACACCGCTATATGGTTCCATGATCTAGAGGAGCACACCGCTATATTTATCCATGATCTAGAGGAGCACACCGCTATATGGTTCCATGTTCTTGAGGAGCACACCGCTATATGGTCCCATGATCTAGAGGAGCACACCGCTATATGGTTCCATGTTCTTGAGGAGCACACCCGCTCTTTTATCCAGGATTTCACCTTCTTTTTTTGTTGCTGAGGTTTATTTCATGTCTTGAGATTAGATTCTATTCTAAGTAACGGAGAATCCAGAGGAACCATTTATTGAGGACAGTCCGCCTCGTCCTTTTTGTTAGAAGGAGCCGGCACAATGTCTCGACCTCTCCGGTGCGTCACAATAAAGCGATTTCTGGGAGATGTCATGGCAGTTCACTTCATTCATTCATACTGTGCTGGGAGCTGTGACTGTGATTCTGCTCCAGCGGCCGATGTATTATCTCCTGTCCCAAGTTTACCTGCTGTATTCACAGCAACATCTCGGCCCAGCGGGGGGGACACTTATAAGAACTGTTATAGATAACTCTGAGGTAAAGGTTTTATGACCCAGAGGAAATCACAGAGACAAGATTTTTTATAGGAAACTAATTTAGAAGATATCTGGGTGTTTATACATTTGGTTTCCTATAGAGGTGAAGTTGATACCAAAGCACTTGATGTATCATATTGTTCAGAATCCTACTCATATTTATGTGCTTAATAGGAACCCGGCTCCTGTGAACAGGTCACTGACTGTCAACAAAGTCAGAACACTCCTTTTCTACTATCCTGTCTCCCTTCATAGTACTCCCCCGAAACATCTCTGGCCTCATTTGCATAATCTCATGAGTTGGCAAGTCATTGACTCCAACAGAGTCAGCACACTCCTCTCCTGCTGTCATCACCACTGTGATCTACATACAGGGGGGAGGGGCGGGTACAATCTCTCTCACCGTGAACTATCATATTTATATTAATTGGTGGGTCACTGACTCCCAACAGAGTCAGCACACTCCTCTCCTGCTGTCATCACCACTGTGATCTACATACAGGGGGGGGGGGGTATATTCTCTCTCACCGTGGGGGGGGGGGGGGGGGGCGTATATTCTCTCTCACCGTGAACTATCATATTTATATTAATTGGTGGGTCACTGACTCCCAACAAAGTCAGCACACTCCTCTCCTGCTGTCATCACTACTGTGATCTACATACAGGGGGCAGGGGCGGGTACATTCTCTCTCACTGTGAACTATCATATTTATATTAATTGGTGGGTCACTGACTCCCAACAAAGTCAGCACACCCCTCTCCTGCTGTCATCACTGTGATCTACATACAGGGGGGGGTACATTCTCTCTCACCGTGAACTATCATATTTATATTATTTGGTGGGTCACTGACTCCCAACAAAGTCAGCACACTCCTCTCCTGCTGTCATCACCACTGTGATCTACATACAGGGGGGGTACATTCTCTCTCACTGTGAACTATCATATTTATATTAATTGGTGGGTCACTGACTCCCAACAGAGTCAGCACACTCCTCTTCTGCTGTCATCACTGTGATCTACATACAGGGGGAGGGGCGGGTACATTCTCTCTCACTGTGAACTATCATATTTATATTAATTGGTGGGTCACTGACTCCCAACAGAGTCAGCACACTCCTCTCCTGCTGTCATCACCACTGTGATCTACATACGGGGGGGGGGGGGGTACATTCTCTCTCACTGTGAACTATCATATCTATATTAATTGGTGGGTCACTGACTCCCAACAGAGCCAGCACACTCCTCTCCTGCTGTCATCACTACTGTGATCTACATACGGGGGGGGTACATTCTCTCTCACTGTGAACTATCATATTTATATTATTTGGTGGGTCACTGACTCCCAACAGAGTCAGCACACTCCTCTCCTGCTGTCATCACTACTGTGATCTACATACGGGGGGGGGGGTACATTCTCTCTCACTGTGAACTATCATATTTATATTATTTGGTGGGTCACTGACTCCCAACAGAGCCAGCACACTCCTCTCCTGCTGTCATCACTACTGTGATCTACATACGGGGGGGGGGGGGGGGTACAATCTCTCTCACTGTGAACTGTCATATTTATATTAATTGGTGGGTCACTGACTCCCAACAGAGCCAGCACACTCCTCTCCTGCTGTCATCACTACTGTGATCTACATACAGGGGGGGGGGGGGCGGGTACATTCTCTCTCACTGTGAACTATCATATTTATATTATTTGGTGGGTCACTGACTCCCAACAGAGTCAGCACACTCCTCTCCTGCTGTCATCACTACTGTGATCTACATACGGGGGGGGGGGGGGGGGGGTACATTCTCTCTCACTGTGAACTATCATATTTATATTATTTGGTGGGTCACTGACTCCCAACAGAGTCAGCACACTCCTCTCCTGCTGTCATCACTACTGTGATCTACATACAGGGCGGGGGGTATATTCTCTCACCACTTAGTACGGATCCTAGATATCTGTGACCTATCATACATCATAATCTGATGTTCGTATTATCGTGGTTATTCGGAAAGGATCCAAATATGTTTTTGTGCGTTTGGATCAATCTGAACGCCCGAAAACTGTAAAATTCTTATAAATTAGCATTCGTGCCGAAACGAATTGCACATGTCTAACAGAGACTATTTTATTTATTTATTTATTTATATAGCGCCTACAGATTCCGCAGCGCAGACTATTCTATCAAGTACAGGGCAAGAGGTCTATGAGACATATATATCAAACAATGTATAGGCTGGATAGAGCATGCAACAAAGAAACCATGTAAAAGATGTACAGTACCCTACATACTGCAAGTAACTATGAAGTCATTGTTAGTATCAAGGATTACAGCAATGAGGGTACATACAAGTATCACCTAGTGGGAGCACAGTGAGACCTCCAGCATCACCCAATGTTTTGCTTAATCTGCTTCGTCCGGGGCGTCACGCCAGGGTATTCCAGGATTTTTTTTTATTTGACTATGCTACAGGGGCTGTAAAGTTCGTAAAGTTCATAATGTAGTGTCTGTACCTGTGTGTGACGGTTTTCTCACAATTCTGTGATTTCCACCCAATATTTATTTTTATCAGCATACAAAATGACTGTTGTCTCAGATTTTTCCCAGGTTGCAATGCGGCCGAGACCTGACATCACTAGTCAGCTGATGACAGGGAGCCTGTCTGCTTCAATGGGTGGAGCGATCGCTTGGTGGGAGAGAGATCAATCGGCAACTAATGCAACAGCTGTAGGCACCCTGATTGAAAACCACAGGTCTTTTGAATGGATGCAGCTCACTTATGTTTCAATGGGTGCGGTAGCTGATGTGTGGGAGGGAGGAAAATGGAATTATGGGATTTGTAGGCAAAGAAGGAAATTCAAACAGGAAATACCAGTTCACAAAAAGCTAGCCCCAGTATTATGGTAATCTCACAGCATAGCCATTTATCCCCAAGACAAGCGCAGATCCTTCCTAAGCATGTCCATTACTGCCTCCCAGGTAAGTACTGGAATCTCCTTATGGTGGAGAACCCCTTTAAGGATGGCTAAATGTCCGAAATGTCTCGACTCTACCAGTCATGTGTTTTTATTATAATAATAGTTGAAGAATTTTAGGACTCTTTGAGCTGGAAGTCTTTCTGTCTCGTCGTCCTCTGTGCTGCTGCGGATTTGGTTTTCCTGAAGAGCCAAGATATGAAGTGCGAGCGTCTGAACCGATATTTACGAGAACAAATCCTCTGATTCCCTGGAACTAATGTTATCCCGGAGTCCGCTGATCTACCGAACCTGTTATCTCAGACCATGCCCGCCCTCCGCCTGCTTCTGTACTGAACCTGTATTATCCGCAGGATATTGTAGCAGGTTATTGGCGGCTGATTATAGGGACGAGTCCTCTCCAGATGAGTCACAAGTTATATAAACCCGGTGCTCTACAGTATATACCGCATATATGAGAGCCATCGGCACTGGAAACCATTGCTGCCTCCTAATATATAGTCCTTGTGTAGTGCCGCTCCACCAAGCAATGCCACCAAGGAAGGGCCTCGGGGGTGGGTAGGGGCATCCATACTATAGAGATCCACAACAACGGAAGAGACGTCCAGCGCAGGCTCAACGCAATATTCTTTGTTTACGGATCACACAGATATGGACAGTGTACAAGGTGACGCGTTTCGGCCGCGGTATGCAGCCTTTGGCTGCATACCGCGGCCGAAACGCGTCACCTTGTACACTGTGCTGGACTTCTCCTCCGTTGTTATGGATGTTATAGAGGGATTGGAGGGATCCCTTTCCAGGTCGCAGAGGAGGCGAGGGGGTGGGCGGAATTCTATTTTGTATGGATACCATAGAGACGGATCATTCCATGGGAGCCCTTGGAGGTCCCATCACCTTGGCTCCATGTGCAGGACTTCACTACTTCAGAGGAACCGCACTGATAGCAAGTTGGGGAATCGGCCCAATTGTCATAGACCGGACACAGACAGCCGGCTGCTCTATACTGGGTGACAAGGCCCATCATCTTTCTATGCTGCCCCTTTCCTGTATATACATTACTGGCAGAGCACCGTTGGCTCCATCTTTATTTGCATCTTTGGGCAAAGTGGAACCATTATCTGCCCAAGGTCCCTGAAAAAGGAACCCAAGATAATATTTGCCTTCCTAAAAGCAATTTGAGCCTAAACAGAGCGCCCCCTGCTGACATTAGAGGGGTATAAAGGGACAAATAAGCATCTTCCTATTAAAAGTATTTGGGCCCTTAAAAGACTTAAGGGAAGATTTCTCAGACCTGTGCTGAGGAAGAGTTAACCAGTTGCCCATAGCAACCAATCAGATCGCTTCTCTCATTTTTCAGAGGCCTTTTCAGAATTGAAAGAAGCGATCTGATTGGTTGCTATGGGCAACTGGGCAGCTTTGCCTTGTGTATGGGAAATCTATGCCACGTCTATCTATCTATCTATCTATCTATCTATCTATCTCTCTCATATCTATCTATCTATCTCATATCTTCTCTAACTCATATCTATCTATCTATCTATCTCTCTCATATCTATCTATCTATCTCATATCTATCTATCTCATATCTTCTCTATCTCATATCTATCTATCTCATATCTATCTATCTCATATCTTCTCTATCTCATATCTATCTATCTCATATCTTCTCTATCTCATATCTATCTATCTCATATCTATCTATCTCATATCTTCTCTATCTCATATCTATCTATCTCATATCTATCTATCTATCTCATATCTATCTATCTCATATCTATCTATCTATCTCATATCTATCTATCTATCTCATATCTATCTATCTCATATCTTCTCTATCTCATATCTATCTATCTCATATCTATCTATCTCATATCTATCTATCTATCTATCTATCTCATATCTATCTATCTACCTATCTATCTATCTCATATCTATCTATCTATCTCATATCTATCTATCTCCTATCTATCTATCTATCTATCTATCTATCTCCTATCTATCTATCTATCTATCTATCTCATATCTATCTATCTCATATCTATCTATCTATCTATCTCATATCTATCTATCTATCTATCTATCTATCTATCCATTTATCTATCTATCTCATATCTATCTATCTATCTATCTCATATCTATCTATCCATCCATCTATCTATCCATCCATCTATCCATCCATCCATCCTTCTTGCTCTCTCCTCCATTCATTTCTATCACAATAGGCTGTAGAAGTCGTTTCTATCTGGCGGTGAGCAGTGGTCGGCCGCGGTGACAGCTCTGTGTGTAATAAATGGCGGCCCTCGGGTAGACAATAGATAGTGGCGAGCGCTGGAGTTGGAGCCATGAAGGACTTCACATCCCACCGCTAAAGATACAATCATTTGTAAGCGCCATCTCCTTGTTTCCATTACCTCCGCCTGCTCTGTAAGCAGAAATATTGTCTGCGCCTTGTTCCAGCGATTCAGCCATTGTTAACAAATGACCACGAAAGTTATCACGGAAAAAAATCCTCTTTTTTTTTTTTAAGAAGAAGAAGAAGAAGAAGAAGAAGAAGAAGATTGCTTATCACATAAACTTCACTGGTGATGGATAATCCCATTTAAGGTTAGTGGAGACTTTAAGCCTTGGAGATAAATTGTTCCTAGTTGTGGAGCTAATTAGAAAAAAAGATGATTGCTTTCATTGTGTCGGAGCGTGTTCTGGGCCGAACAGCAGGATTTACATTGAAATCAGATTTATGACTAATTAATATATCAGTAAAACAAAATATTCTCTTTCCACTGGCAATTAAAAGTTTCGGAAGTTTTTTTTTTTTTTTTTATTAATATAACTTAATTTTTTTTCGTTACCTAAATCATTTTTTTTTATTTTTTTTTTTTTATGCTAAACCTAAAATAAAATCATCTGATGCCTTTTTATAGACACAAAATATACAAAATAGCGATAATGAATCGGATGGAAGCCAGAGCTGTAAACACAATAATATTTATAGAAAAATCATAATGATAATAATAATAATACAGATGTAGCAATGGTAATGTGTCAGGGATACTGATGCAAAATAATAACTAGATCAGGGTTTCCCAGCCAGGGTGCCTCCAGCATGCTGGGAGTTGTAGTTTTACAGCAGCTGGAGGCACCCTGGCTGGGAAACACTGAACTAGATAATGATACTTAAAATAATACAAAAAATAAATACTACTACTACAACTAATTAGTAGTAGTAGTAATAATAATAAAAGAGAAAAATATAATAATAATAATAATAGTAATAATAATAATAATAAAACATATTTTTTGTGCTGAAAACGCCCTCCTGGGCTTATACTCGAGTGAACTCTCCGCCTGTCAATCCCTTTCAGTGGTCTTCAACCTGCGGACCTCCAGATGTTGTAAAACTACAACTCCCAGCATGCCCGGACAGCCATCAGCTGTCCGGGCATGCTGGTAGTTGTAGTTTTGAAACATCTGGAGGTCCGCAGGTTGAAAACCACTGCGGCCTTCATCATCATCCAGACCCCCCCTTTAGTTTTCTACTCACCTCCCCTCAGTGGGAAGAAAGGGTGAGCTGGTCCGGGCCATCTATGCTGCAGCATAGATGGTCCGGCTGGTCTGGTCCCTGCAGCATGGATGGCCCGGACCAGCTCACCCTTTCTTCCCACTGAGGGGAGGTGAGTAGAAAACTAAAGGGGGGGTCTGGATGATGATGAAGGCCGCAGTGGTCTTCAACCTGCGGATCTCCAGATGTTTCAAAACTATGGCTATGGCCGATGGCTGTCCGGGCATGCTGGGAGTTGTAGTTTTGCAACATCTGGAGGTCCGCAGGTTGAAGACCACTAATTGAAGGGATTGACAGGCGGTGATGATGACGGGGGGGGGACAGGGTGATGATGACGGGGGGGGGGGGGGGGGGGATGATGACAGGGTGATGATGACGGGGGTCTGGATGATGACAGGGGGATAATTTATTTCCCACCCTTGGCTTATAGTCGAGTCAATAACTTTTCCTGGGTTTTTGGGGTGAAATTTGGGTCCTTGGCTTATATTCGGGTCGGCTTATTCTCGAGTATATACAGTATTTTATTATTAGCATTATTACTATTATTATTATTAGGGATGCACCGATATATCAGCGGCCGATACATATCGTCCGAAAATAGCTGTTTCGGGGGAAATGCCGAAACAACAAAAAATGTGCCGATAATGACCCACCTCCCCTGCCCGCCCACAGCACAAGTTACAAACACTGCCAGTGGCAGAGGCACTCGTGGGCGGTGCAGGGGGGGGCCGGGCGCAACATCTGGGGGGGGGGGGGGGGGCGCGCTCTCCAGGATAGGAATACTTCTTTTTATGTGCCCGGGCCGGCTCCCGTGTGTGGCTGCAGGCGGGGGCCGGCCAGAGCATATAAAAACTAATACTGTATACTAAAAACCAGGGGGCCTCCAGCTATTGTGAAACTACAACTCCCAGCATGCCCGGACCGGCAAAGTCTGTCCGGGCATGCTGGGAGTTGTAGTTTCACAACAGCTGGAGGCCCCCTGTTTTTTAGTATACAGTATTAGTTTTTATATGCTCTGGTTGGCCTCCGCCTGCAGCCACACACGGGAGCCGGCCCGGGCACATAAAAAGAACTATTCCTATCCCGGACATCCCTGTGTCCCGAAAAATCTTTTCGGCACATAAGGATGTCCGCCGGTCACTCACCATTCCCCGGCGTCCTCCTGCGATCCTCCTTCGGTCCTTCGCTTCTCCGCCTCTATGGTCGTACGCACGGGACGTCACTGACAACCATAGAGACGCAGGAGGACCGCAGGATCGTTGCAAGAGAGCGCGCGCTGGCCGGGGCCTGGTAAGTGACTGCGTCATCTTGTTCAGTGATCCGGTCACCGCTCCCCCGGTCCATAGGCCATAGCAGTAGATGTGACCCCGGGCCAGAGGAGCCGTGACCGGATCACTGTGGGGGCAGCAGGACAGACATACAGCCCCCAGCCATACACTGTATATGGCTGGAAGCTTTATGTCTGTGGGGTGGGGGGAAGCTGCCTACTATTGTGGGGGAGCTGCCTAATATTGTTGGGGGGCAGCTGCCTACAAATGTGTGTGGGGGGGGAGCTGCCTAATATTGTTGGGGGGGAGCTGCCTACAAATGTGGGGGAGCGGCCTAATATTGTGGAGCTGCCCAATATTGTGGGGGGGAACTGCCTAATATTGTGGGGGGAGCTGCCTAATATTGGTGGGGGGAGCTGCCTAATACTGGTGGGGGGAGCTGCCTAATATTGGTGGGGGGAGCTGCCTAATATTGGTGGGGGGAGCTGCCTAATATTGTTGGGGGGGGGAGCTGCCTAATATTGTTGGGGGGAGCTGCCTAATATTGTTGTGGGGAGCTGCCAACTATTGTGGGGGAACTGATGACCTATTGTGGGGGGGAGCTGCCTAATATTGTTGGGGGGAGCTGCCTAATATTGTGGGGGAACAGCCTACTATTGTGGGGGAAATGCTGACCTAATGTGGGGGGGAGCTGCCTAATATTGTTGGGGGGAGCTGCCTAATATTGTGGGGGAACTGCCTACTATTGTGGGGGAAATGCTGACCTAATGTGGGGAGCTGCCTACTATTGTGGGGGAGCTGCCTATTAATGTGGGGGAGCTGCCTACTATTGTGGGGGAGCTGCCTATTAATGTGGGGAGCTGCCTACTATTGTGGGGGAGCTGCCTATTAATGTGGGGGAGCTGCCTACTATTGTGGGGGAGCTGCCTATTAATGTGGGGGAACTCCCGACCTAATGTGGGGGAGCTGGCAATCTAATGTGGGGGAATCTAATGAGCGGAGCGCTGCATTTTACCAGAAGACGGGGAGAAGTCATTTTCAGTTTCGGTATCGGCTTCGGCCGGACATTTTTTTTTATTTCGTTTCGGTTCTGAAATTTCCATTTCAGTGCACCTCTAATTATTATTATTATTATTATTAGTAGTAGTATTATCATTATTATTATTATTATTATTAATAATAATTATAATAAAATTTCCTTTGGCTGGGTGGGCATGCTGGGAGTTGTAGTTTTACAGCAGCTGGAGGCACCCTGGCTGGGAAACACTGAACTAGATAGTGATACTTAAAATAATACAAAAAAATAAATACTACTACTACAACTAATAATTAGTAGTAGTACGGTAATAATAATAAAAAAAATTATAATAATAGTAATAATAAAAAATATAATTTTTATTATTAGTATTATTACTATTATTATTAGCATTATCATTATTAGTAATAATAATAATAATAATAATAAAATTGCTACAATTTAACTAAATAATCAGAATAAGGTAACTATATACTGATACAAAATAAGGGTGCCTCCAGCTGTTGTAAAATTACAACTCCCAGTATGCCCGGACAGCCTTCGAACTAGATAATGATACTTAAAATAATACAAACAATAAATTCTACTACTACAACTAATAATTAGTAGTAGTAATAATAATAATACTAATAATAAAAAAAATATATAATAATAAGGCTTTTTTTTATTTTTATTATTATTACTATTATTATCATTGTTATTATTATAATCAGTATTAATAATAAATAAAATATGTCCTTAAGTAATTAGAGTATAGCAGAGAGTCCCTTGTTCAGCCTTCTTCTCTCTGACAAAAGATGATATCCTCAGTCTCGGACACAAAGAAACTTGAGCACAGTATCCTCACAGCGTGGGCAGGAAAAGGAACTGTGACTTGTTTTATGATGGGATTTTACCTAAGTAGAGCACATGTGGCCTGGTGTAGGTATTCATAGCAATAGTAACGATGGGAGTTTTTGCTCTGACAAGAGTCAGGCTTAAACGATTGACTAGCAGGTTTGGATCCACCTCTTCTCATCGGAGATGGAGGCTAGACTAATGACTTCTCCAACAACCATTGGTTGGGAGAATCATGTGACCAAGGCATTATTCATCTGAATAGGAAATGCAGATTTTTAACTCTTTAAACTTTTGTTTCACCTCCGTGTATACCATAAATAAGGTGCACACAATGCACACAAAACCAAAATTGAAACAAATTGCCAGAATTACATACACATTTACAGTATGGAGTGTTGAAATCCTTTGTCGCACAACAACTTCTTGCAGATAGTATCTGGACCATGTGGACGGGGACACTACAATTGTGTTCATTACATGGAGACTGTATAGTATCTGGACCATATGGACAGGGACACTAAAATTGTGTTCATTACATGGAGACTGTATAGTATCTGGACCATATGGACGGGGACACTACAATTGTGTTCATTACATGGAGACTGTATAGTATCTGGACCATATGGACGGGGACACTACAATTGTGTTCATTACATGGAGACTCTATAGTATCTGGACCATATGGATGGGGACACTACAATTGTGTTCATTACATGGAGACTCTATAGTATCTGGACCATATGGATGGGGACACTACAATTGTGTTCATTACATGGAGACTCTATAGTATCTGGACCATATGGATGGGGACACTACAATTGTGTTCATCACATGGAGACTGTATAGTATCTGGACCATATGGATGGGGACACTACAATTGTGTTCATCACATGGAGACTGTATAGTATCTGGACCATATGGATGGGGACACTACAATTGTGTTCATTACATGGAGACTGTATAGTACCTGACTGTGCGCACAGTATAGAAGAGCTCAGCAAACATTATAAAGATAAGCTATAAATGAGCCGGTTACACAATTATACAAAATCAATGTATACGTAATTGATAAACTGACAGGAGAAGACGCTCGTATTAGAGAGCTGGGAGTGGCCATGTTGGGGCGGACCGGCCGCGGTTGATGTATTGCAATTCTTTGTGTGAGTCTTGCTATCTGCATCGACTTTGCACTTGGTTATTGATTGTTTTGTTCCATTTATATCGGTAGGCGGTGTATACCCTTGAAGTGCTATATAAGAGCCGGATGATTACCGACTCTGCCGCACAATCTTTTTCCTTTACGTTACAATCTCTGTTTTATTTCCCAAATAATAATAATTGGATTGTAAGACGCCTCGTGTACCTAAGAGACGTGATCAGCTTCCTCCGCCCTCCCTGCCTCTCATGATGGCGGCCCTGGCTGTACCAATCATAGGACTGCTAACCCCCTCATATTCACTATGTACTCATCTCCTGAAATACTCTGTGCTTCTGTGTAACCCTCCAGCTTCTGTTATCTCTGATTCTTCATTCCTTTGTCTCACATCTTTACATATCACCTGCATACACTTGCATAGTCTTCATGGATGGATCCAGGGCTGGTTCTGCCTACAGGCAAAATAGGCAGCCGTCTAGAGCGCCCTCTTGATGGGGGTGCCATTCTGCCCACTGCAAGAAAGTTAGTAGCCGGCCAGCATCCAAAGCATTCGCTCATCCAAAGAACCCATCCAGCCAGCACCACTGTCACAACCCCATAACTGTCCCCGGTAACATAATAATCTGCATTCTTCTGCCCGCTGGAGGAGCGCACATCACTCGCACCTCCATACATCCGCCCCATGAGGAGGAAGTTTGCTACAGTGCGTCACCCCAGTAGTAAGGTGGGTTTGGTTTATCTCTTATTTTCTCATCATGACCCTCAGATGCGCTTAAAATGAACCTGTCATCAACAAAAACGTTTTATATAATGTAGATAACACAATTATATGTATAATTGTTACAAACATTGGTTAAAAATATGTATATTTTGTCTCTATGAGGAGTCTGAATACAGGAAGTGCACTGAGGACAAGCGGGGCTCTATACACTGAGGACAAGCAGGGCTCTGTACACTGAGGACAAGCGGGGCTCTGTACACTGAGAACAAGCAGGGCTCTGTACACTGAGAACAAGCAGGGCTCTGTACACTGAGGACAAGCGGGGCTCTGTACACTGAGGACAAGCGGGGCTCTGTACACTGAGGACAAGCGGGGCTCTGTACACTGAGGACAAGCTGGGCTCTGTACACTGAGGACAAGCACGGCTCTGTACACTGAGGACAAGCAGGGCTCTGCACACTGAGGACAAGCGGGGCTCTGTACACTGAGGACAAGCGGGGCTCTGTACACTGAGGACAAGCGGGGCTCTGTACACTGAGGACAAGCGGGGCTCTGTACACTGAGGACAAGCGGGGTTCTGTACACTGAGGACAAGCGGGGCTCTGTACACTGAGGACAAGCGGGGCTCTGTACACTGAGGACAAGCGGGGCTCTGTACACTGAGGACAAGCGGGGCTCTGTACACTGAGGACAAGCGGGGTTCTGTACACTGAGGACAAGCGGGGCTCTGTACACTGAGGACAAGCAGGGGCTTTGTACACTGAGGACAAGCAGGGCTCTGTACACTGAGGACAAGCAGGGCTCTGTACACTGAGGACAAGCAGGGCTCTGTACACTGAGGATAAGCGGGGCTCTGTACACTGATGACATGCGGGGCCCTGTACACTGAGGACAAGCAGGGCCCTGTACACTGAGGACAAGCAGGGCCCTGTACACTGAGGACAAGCAGGGCTCTGTACACTGAGGACAAGCGGGGCTCTGTACACTGAGGATAAGCAGGGCTTTGTACACTGAGGACAAGCGGGGCCCTGTACACTGAGGACAAGCAGGGCTCTGTACACTGATGACATGCGGGGCCCTGTACACTGAGGACAAGCAGGGCCCTGTACACTGAGGACAAGCAGGGCCCTGTACACTGAGGACAAGCAGGGCTCTGTACACTGAGGACAAGCGGGGCTCTGTACACTGAGGATAAGCAGGGCTTTGTACACTGAGGACAAGCGGGGCCCTGTACACTGAGGACAAGCAGGGCTCTGTACACTGAGGACAAGCAGGTCTCTGTACATTGAGGACAAGCAGGGCTCTGTACACTGAGGACAAGCAGGGCTCTGTACACTGAGAACAAGCAGAGCTCTGTACACTGAGGACAAGCAGGTCTCTGTACATTGAGGACAAGCAGGGCTCTGTACACTGAGGACAAGCAGGGCTCTGTACACTGAGGACAAGCAGAGCTCTGTACACTGAGGACAAGAAGGGCTCTGTACACTGATGCTCTGTGACATGCTACGGTCTCACACATGAGGATGATTGACAGGTCAGGAGTCTGCACAGAGCCCTGCTTGTCCTGTCCTCACTTCCTGTATTTGGTCTCCTCACAGGCAGTAGCTGCAGGGACAGCCTTTTTTCACCCATAAATATACACATTTTTTAACCAATGTATATTACAAATATACATATAATCGTATTATCTACATTATATAAAAAGTTTTTGTTGATGACAGGTACACTTTTATCATGACCTATAACTGTATGTAGGCATGACACGGACCGTCGGCCATTGTTGCATCTGTGACCTGACCGAAATAAAGTGAAATTACCTCCAGGTTTCTTATTTCCAGCATTTCCATCTCTGTTCCTTCATCTTGGATAGAGCCCCATTGGAGTAGCCGCGCTGGCATTCTGGGGAACTACTGTGGTTCCCACTACCTCCAATTTTCCAGTACGGGGCAGTGCCGACCCCAGTTTGTTTTCTCCACCATTGGCCGTAATACACGATATTCATTTTCCACATCTTCACATTCTTTCCACCATCCTTTAGATTTTGCGGTGAATATATTTTTTTATTCCGATTTCTTCTTCTTTATCAAAGACCCATTACAATAATTGCGTTGGATTCCCTTTTTCTTTAATTTGCGGAGCCTTTTTACCTGTCTATTGCCTGCTTGATCTCCTTCTGAAGAAATTGATGGCAATAATTAAGAGTTCATTGCTCTTAGAATGTGAAAGTTTTGTGAAGTCATTGAAATATTTCATCAGAACGGCACAAGCCTCCAGGTACACCTTTTGTGTTTCTGTCCTTACAAACATTATTCAAAGAACGGAGCATTTTGGGTTCTTTACATTTTTACATTTACTGATGTGTTCTAAAAAGAAAAGAAAAATCTATATAGACTTTGATCAACGTATTCTTCCCAAGGTTAATGAATGCACCGAGGAAAAAAACGGCAAAGAGTGTAATCCTGCGTCTAGATAAACTGCGGGCAAATGAATGAATTTTATAAATGAGCCGGAGAGAATTAGCAAATCAAAGCCTTGTTTTAGAGAATGATCGCTGCTTCCCTTCTTTGTAGAGGAGACGGATATTACTGAATCTATAGTAAAACACGGCGCAATTAGCAATCGTAATAAAATATCTGGATACAATAACATTCAACTGCTTTTCAAAAGTCGATCCCGGTCATGGAACAGTCACAATTGTGTTATGCTTTTATCCCTTCAATTCTTCACATAGAAGAGGAAAGAACAGGTTGTACAATGTAAAGAGAGAGCAAAGCCATTAAAGGCCATTGTGTCAGTGACTATGGGGAGGGGGGTTCTGTAAGAAATGTCACTATATGGAGCAAAGGTCATATGTATCTCCACATAAATCACTTGATAATGACAAAATACCTAGTTTAATACTGCTCCTCCTATATACAAGAATATAACTACTATAATACTGCTCCTGTATACAAGAATATAACTACTATAATACTGCTCCTATATACAAGAATATAACTACTATAATACTGCTCCTATATACAAGAATATAACTACTATAATACTGCTCCTATATACAAGAATATAACTACTATAATACTGCTCCTATATACAAGAATATAACTACTATAATACTGCCTCCTATATACAAGAATATAACTACTATAATACTGCTCCTGTATACAAGAATATAACTACTATAATACTGTCTCCTATATACAAGAATATATCTACTATAATACTACTCCTATATACAAGAATATAACTACTATAATACTGCTCCTATATACAAGAATATAACTACCATAATACTGCTCCTGTATACAAGAATATAACTACTATAATACTGCTCCTGTATACAAGAATATAACTACTATAATACTGTCTCCTATATACAAGAATATATCTACTATAATACTGCCTCCTATATACAAGAATATAACTACTATAATACTGCTCCTATATACAAGAATATAACTACTATAATACTGCTCCTATATACAAGAATATAACTACTATAATACTGCCTCCTATATACAAGAATATAACTACTATAATACTGCTCCTATTTACAAGAATATAACTACTATAATACTGCCTCCTATATACAAGAATATATCTACTATAATACTGCCTCCTATATACAAGAATATAACTACTATAATACTGCCTCCTATATACAAGAATATAACTACTATAATACTGCTCCTGTATACAAGAATATAACTACTATAATACTGTCTCCTATATACAAGAATATATCTACTATAATACTGCTCCTATATACAAGAATATAACTACAATAATACTGCTCCCATATACAAGAATATAACTACAATAATACTGCTCCCATATACAAGAATATAACTACTATAATACTGCTCCTATATACAAGAATATAACTACTATAATACTGCCTCCTATATACAAGAATATGACTACTATAATACTGCTCCAATATACAAGAATATAACTACTATAATACTGCCCCTATATACAAGAATATAACTACTATAATACTGCTCCTATATATACAAGAATATAACTACTATAATACTGCTCCTATATACAAGAATATAACTACTATAATACTGCTCCTATATACAAGAATATAACTACTATAATACTGCTCCTATATACAAGAATATAACTACTATAATACTGCTCCTATATACAAGAATATAACTACTATAATACTGCTCCTATATACAAGAATATAACTACTATAATACTGCTTCTATATGTATATATGAATATATAGTGATGCTTACCTGTTAATATTTAGCAGCAGTTACACAGGGGCGGCATAGTCTGTATATACTCAGCTCTTATAATACCGCCTTGTTTCCTTCCTGAGCTGCTGTACAATTTAGGATTTGCTTGAAGTGCCTATTCTCTTCATTAAAATAAATAATACTCCAGGACCCTATTTTTAGCTACTCCTAACGATGAAATACCGCACAATAGTCATGCATATACGGACACCGGAGCATGCTGGGAAAAGCAGCGAGGAAGCATTTTCCCCAGTAAAAATAGCTTTTCTTAGTGTTTCTTTTTAACGCTGATTTTATTGAAACTTTTGCCGGGAGATCTGTAAACAGTAATGCAGACGTTGGCAAATATAAAGGGAAGTCAAATATTACAAGACGTAAAAAAAAATCGTGAATGTAAATAAAGCAGCAAACAGAAGGGAAAAGAAAGGAGTATACACAATGTGGCCGACTGATTTTCAATAAACAGATGACCTCTTCTGACATGTTTCTGCATTGTGCTGTCCCTCTGTTATTCCTCCTGGAAATGTGTGAGTGCACACACAGCTGGGTATTTTAAAGGGGTACTCCAGTGGAAAACCCCCGCACCCCCGTCCGCACACCCCTGCTTGTATCCCCTGAAGACTACATGAATAAATTCTGATCGCAATCAAGAAGTCTAATGTGGTGAGTGCTCCGCTTTTTCTACCTATATTGTTTGGACCTAATTTACTCTCTACTATAAGCTTGGAAGCACCATTATTGGCATCTCCAGCGGTTGCTAGGGGACGGTACTTTAATCCAGCAGTTTTCCACCATATAGCGTTAATACAGTAGTGCCGCGCATACTCTCTTTGTTTTATGTGATTTATGTAAATTACTTCTAGTAAAAAATCTTAATCCTTCCAGTACTTATTAGCTCCTGAATACTACAGAGGAAATTCTTTTCTTTTTGGAACACAGAGCTCTCTGGTGACATCACGAGAACACTTCTCTCTGCTGACATCACAAGTACAGTGCTCTCTGCTGACATCACAAGCACAGTGCTCTCTGCTGACATCTCTGTCCATTTTAGGAACTGTCCAGAGTAGGAGAAAATCCCCAAACATATACTGCTCTGAGCAGTTCCTAAAATGGACAGAGGTGTCAGCAGAGAGCACTGTGCTCGTGATATCAGCAGAGAGCTCTGTGTTCCAAAAAGAAAAGAATTTCCTCTGTAGTATTCAGCAACTAATAAGTACTGGAAGGATTAAGATTTTTAAATAGAAGTAATTTACAAATCTGTTTAACTTTCTGGCACCAGTTGATTTAAACAAAAAAAAAAAGTTTATCACCGGAGTAACCCTTTAATTCTCAGTAGTTTGAAACCACACACACTGACGCTACAGAAAATGTAACTTTCTGTGCCATAAAAAAAGCATTACAGGGGCAGCTGGGTCAGAAAGTGTACCTAAACCAGTGTTTTCCAAACTGTGTGCCTCCAGCTGTTGCACAACTACAACTCCCAGCATGCCTGGATAGCCAAAGGCATTTTTAATAAACAGGTAACCTCTTCTGACATGTCTCTGCAGTGTGTTCCTCTATTACTCCTCCTGGAAATGTGTGAGTAGAAAGTCAGCTGGCGGACTGTAGGGAATAGTAACACTCAGCTGTCAATTTATTCATACATTTTCAGTAAGAACAATTGAGGAACGGGACAAAACTGTAGAACAGGCATGACTGTGTTCCCTGTGGATACAATGTTTCGAGATATGGCAAACATTTATCCAAGGTCAAGTGTAACTTTCTTTGCCATAAGGAAATTATTGAAGTTACAGCCGGGTCAAAAAGTGTACCTTAACCAGTCTTCTCCTAATAGTGTGCCTCCAGCTGTTCCAAGACTACAACAGCAAGCATGCCTGGACAGCCTTTGGCCCCAACCAAAATTACTCTCTAATAGCCAATGCCACACTGTGCCCGGACAGCCAAAGGCTGTCCGGGCACAGTGTGGCATAGGCTATTAGAAAATAATTTTGTTTAGGGTCAATTCACTTTATTTGCAGATTTAGGGTCTATTCACACGTACAGTATTCTGCGCAGATTTGATGCGCAGGATTTCAAGCTGTGTTCAGTTTACATTGAAAGCTGCAGCAGAAAATCCTGCGCATCAAATCTGCGCAGAATACTGTACATGTGAATAGACCATTAATGTTTGTTTTTTGTCCAAAGTGTGTTTTTTTTTTTTTTAGAGAAACAGCACCATAAGACTGAAGTACCTTGACCTAAAATCACAATTGAGGCTTTGTTAACATATTGGGTTTTAACCCCATTTTTGTGCGTTTTTGCTACGATTTTCCAAAATCACTGTAAAATTATGTTTTTTCCTTGATATGTGCCAAATGTGTGATGCATTGTAAAGATGTATAAAACAGGGCAGTTTCCATGTGATATCAGGAAAATTACAGCAAAAAATGCAGAAAAACACAACTGGGAACAGAACTTTCAGAAAGTATAACAGCAGTATACAGATAGAGCTGGAGGGGAGGTGTATAACTACTATATATCTTGATCCCTAAGAGATAGCAGCAGTATACAGATAGAGCTGGAAGGGAGGTGTATAACTAATATATATCCTGATCCCATAGATAGCAGTAGCAGTATACAGATAGAGCTGGAGTAGAGGGTATAACTATTATATATTCTGATCCTATATAGATAGCAGTAGCAGTATACAGATAGAGCTGGAGGGGAGGTGTATAACTAATATATATCCTGATTCTATATAGATAGCAGTAGCAGTATATAGATAGAGCTAGAGGGGGAGGTGTATAACTAATATATATCCTGATACCATAGATATAGCAGCAGTGTACAGATAGAGATGGAGGGGAGGTGTATAACTATTATATATCCTTATCCTATAGAGATGGCAGCAGTATACAGATAGAGCAGGAGGAAAGGTGTATAACTACTATATATCCTGATCCTATAAAGATAGCAGTAGCAGTATACAGATAGATCTGGTGGGGAGGTGTATAACTACTATATATCCTGATCCCATAGAGATAGCAGCAGTATATAGATAGAGCTTGAGGGGAGGGGCTGTAACTACTATATATTCTGATCCTATAGAGATAGTAGCAGCAGTATACAGATACACCTGGCGGAGGGGTCTGGTAGGTGATGATATCATCCTGTAGTTTACAGGAAGTCAGGTGACCCAGGACTGACCACCTACTCTTATACATTAAACACTGTGACTTTTAGGATTTTTGGTGATCACATGACAGTTACAGTAATGAAACACAGGGATGCAGCTGTGCTGGGATGAAACAGATGGCGCTGTAAGACTAGTGATGGTGAGTGTCCATGATATGGGCAGAGAAACTTATAAAAAAACCTGGAGTGCTTCTATAAAGAAACACTTCCATCAGCATTCCTACAGTCACAACAAAAATCTAACAAAAGTTAATAATGAAATTTCTGCCAAAGTGATAACAAGCTCCGCAGAAATGTATGGACGAAAAAAGAGTAAAAGCTAATTACATTTCTGATGAAAAGCATAAATAAACTGGATGTAATAAAATTGGATTTAAAAACTGGAGATCAAAAAAACGAAATTGGGTGGCAGCTGAGCAGAATAAGAAACGTATTGTTTTATGGCTCCAGGCGCCAATGCCAAGAACGGGAGACGATTTTTTTTTCTACGTGAAGTTTCCATTTACCAGATCTAATCCCGAACTCGAAATAGAGGCAGAACCTGCGCCCTCCCCAGAAGACAAAAAATAAAAAAAATCCATCTAATCATCATTGCACCAAATAAGAATCTACATCATGTCTGAAGGGATGGAGGGGTCCCTCAAAACATGTGACCCCCAAAACCTGTACAGTTACTTATAGCAAACAGCTAAACATCTGCTTTTATGCTTTTTTTATTTTTTTATTTATTTTTTAGCTATTACGTTATTTAACCCTTTAAAATGTTTTCAATTGTTATTTACATAGTTGTAAAAGTGGCAAAAATATAAATAAATAAACTAATTAATAAAGTTCAAGGGAATGTATCATCTAATCATCTAGATCTGTATTTTTACTGATTAGAGCCAAATACTGAAACATGTTTTTTGTTTTCTAATCTGTTTCAATTTTATGATTATCTTTTATTCAATTTTTTTTCTACAGTATTAGGGGGGGGGGGGGTTGCCATATTGTCTAATCTGTTTGGATATGCTTTACTGCAAGTACCATGGACATAGGTCCCATTCACATGAATGGAAAACATTACTGGGTATGCTCTGTGATCTGTGCAGAGGTCATTCTACAGGATGGGGTAGGCTGGGCTCCTATTGTCTTCTCTATCTACAAGGGAGGGGAAGGCTGAGCTCCTATTGTCTTCTCTAACTACAAGGGAAGGTTGAGCTCCTATTGTCTTCTCTATCTACATAGAGGGCAGGCTACGCTTACATTGTCTTCTCTAGATACAAGGGAGGGGTAGGCTGAGCTGGGAGCATCATCTATTCTCTATTTCCTGGTGTCACCTCTCACAGTAATGCTGCACAAATCACTCTCCAGCAGCCTCCTCCTTATTATCACGGACCTCAGCCTCAGTTTAGTATTGGGGCCTAGTGGTCAAAATGAAAATTGCAAGATTTCAGGGTTATTTTTATTAAATAAATAGCAAGATAAAATATTAGAAAAAAAAAAAACAATACCCAATAAAATGTATTATTATTATTACTGTATAAGATTATTTATTTTTTATTAATTAATCAATTTAGTTTTTTTTAAATAAATAAATAAAAGGATTTTTTTTTATTTATTAATTTTTTAATTGATGACGGCCAGGGTTTTTACCAAAACCGTGGACTCGTGGCTCACAGCGCAATGCGCTGTGAGCCACGAGTCCACGATTTTGGTAAAAACCCTGTCCGTTACGAATTTGGTGCAGCACAGGCGCCGAGATCATCACGTCTGTCTCCGCTCCCGGCTCAGAGAGGGCAGCGCAGAGACAGATTCCCTTTTAAAATTTATGAAGTGGCGAAAAAGTTCAGCAAACGCATAAAAAACATAAGATTCCTGCAATTGTCAAGTGCCGCCGGTTTACAGCCAATGCGCGCATCACATCCGCACGTATAGCTCTGCTACCCCCTCCAGTCTGTGCCGTGACCTCATTATTATTGGAGGTTTATGTTACTGCAGAGATATTGTCATTCTTAAGAACAACTTAAAGAAACGGCTCGGAATCCAATGAATACAAATATGTCTTGTTGTAACCTGTAAATCAAAGGACAAGATGGAAAAGTAAGAAGGATAAATCTTCGTGTAAACACCAATAGAATCACATATGGCGGCGGACTCCGGACTGTCGACCTTCGGCTGCTGCAGAACTACAACCCCCAGCATGCCCAGACAGGCAATGGCTATCCGGGCATGCTGGGAGTTGTAGTTTTGAAACATCTAGAGGACATATAGAATATAAGCTGTGACTCCAGGTAGGGGCAGGGCCGCCTACAGCGCCCTCTCGATGGGGGCGCCACTCTGCCCCCACCACAAGAAAGTCAGACAGCCAGCAGCACCACCATAACCCCCTCTGATGTGTGTCACCCCAGTAGTAAGGAGATTACATGAGGAGGAGGTTTGTTACAGTGTGTCACCCCAGTAGTAAGGAGATTATATGAGGAGGAGGTTTGTTACAGTGTGTCACCCCAGTAGTAAGGAGATTACATGAGGAGGAGGTTTGTTACAGTGAGTCACCCCAGTAGTAAGGAGATTACATGAGGAGGAGGTTTGTTACAGTGTGTCACCCCAGTAGTAAGGAGATTACATGTGGAGGAGGTTTGTTACAGTGTGTCACCCCAGTAGTAAGGAGATTACATGAGGAGGAGGTTTGTTACAGTGTGTCACCCCAGTAGTAAGGACATTACATGAGGAGGAGGTTTGTTACAGTGTGTCACCCCAGTAGTAAGGAGACTACATGAGGAGGAGGTTTGTTACAGTGTGTCACCCCAGTAGTAAGGTGATTACATGAGGAGGAGGTTTGTTACAGTGTGTGACCCCAGTAGTAAGGAGATTACATGAGGAGGGGGTTTGCTACAGTGTGTCACCCCAGTAGTAAGGAGATTACATGAGGAGGAGGTTTGTTACAGTGTGTCACCCCAGTAGTAAGGTGATTACATGAGGAGGAGGTTTGTTACAATGTGTCACCCCAATAGTAAGGAGATTACATGAGGATGAGGTTTGGTACAGTGTGTCACCCCAGTAGTAAGGAGATTACATGAGTAGGAGGTTTGTTACAATGTGTCACCCCAGTAGTAAGGAGATTACATGAAGAGGAGGTTTGTTACAGTGTGTCACCCCCAGTAGTAAGGAGATTACATGAGGAGGGGGTTTGTTACAGTGTGTCACCCCTGTAGTAAGGTGATTACATGTGGAGGAGGTTTGTTACAGTGTGTCACCCCAGTAGTAAGGAGATTACATGAGGAGGGGGTTTGTTACAGTGTGTCACCCCAGTAGTAAGGAGATTACATGAGGAGGAGGTTTGTTACAGTGTGTCACCCCTGTAGTATGGTGATTACATGTGGAGGAGGTTTGTTACAGTGTGTCACCCCAGTAGTAAGGAGATTAAATGAAGAGGAGGTTTGTTACAGTGTGTCACCCCAGTAGTAATGAGATTACATGAGGAGGGGGTTTGTTACAGTGTGTCACCCCAGTAGTAAGGAGATTACATGAGGAGGAGGTTTGTTACAGTGTGTCACCCCTGTAGTAAGGGGATTACATGTGGACAAGGTTTGTTACAGTGTGTCACCCCAGTAGTAAGGAGATTACATGAGGAGGAGGTTTGTTACAGTGTGTCACCCCAGTAGTAAGGAGATTACATGAGGAGGAGGTTTGTTACAGTTTGTCACCCCAGTAGTAAGGAGATTACTTGAGGAGGAGGTTTGTTACAGTGTGTCACCCCAGTAGTAAGGAGATTACATGAGGAGGAGGTTTGTTACAGTGTGTCACACCAGTAGTAAGGTGGGGCGTGTCAAAGGGTGAGCCAATGGGCGGAATCAAGAAGCGGCAAATCAGCTTTTGCCTAGGGTGGCAAAAAATCCTTGCACCAGTCGTGGGTAGGGGGTACAAATATGGCCACCTTTATTGCGTCTTAATTGAGTTTCTTTGCAGAGACAACAGCATTGATTTACATAGAGTATTTGCTTCTGCTTTAAGTGTTTTTTTTTTTTTGTTTTTTTTATTACTGATTTACTGATAGACGCATTGGTTAGTAATTTGTGGTGTACATGGATTTTTCTTTCTTTTATTGCAGTGCGACATTAACTTCATGAAAATTGCAAAATTTAAAAAAAAATCTCAAAATTAAAATTAATTTATTTTATGTTTTGTTGCTGTCTTTTGGCACTTTTTACTTTGCTGCTTTTTCACTCTTCTTTGCTGTTAGTTTTCATTTATCATTATTTTTTCTCCTCTTTGCCTTTTTTTTTTTACCATTTGTTCACTCTTTTTCTGGCATTTTTTCACTCTCTGACAATTTTTTTTTTTTAACTCCTCAGTTGCGTTTCTTTTCTTTTAGGGAATCTTGGCTTTTTTTCTTTTTCTCCCATAGACTCCTATATCGAAGTGAATGGAGCCAAATTGTAATACCACACACAACCTGAGGACAGGGGTGGTGCTGTTTCTGTAAGAAAGCAGCTCTGTGTTTTCTTATCCTGGATAACCACCTTAAAGAAGGTGTCCAGCGGTAAGAAACGTATCTCCTCTCCGCAGGATCGCGGGGGTTCCGACTGCAGGGCACCCCCTGCAATCACCCATATGGGGCCCCGACTCTGCTCTGTTAGATACTCACGTCAGCTGGTGGAAACACACCCCCTCCATTCATCTCTATGGGAGAGGCGGAGACACACAAACGCTGTGTCTCCGCCTCTCCCATAGAGATGAATGGAGGGGGCGTGTTTGGACCGGCTGATGTGCTCGGTGCGAAACATCACACACAGGAGCGGAGCCTGGGCCAAGTTGGGGCCCCGTACAGAGATCACGGGGGTCCCTGCGGATAGGGGAAAAGTTTCTTACCACTGGATTTTATCTAAAGGGGTATTCCGCTGCTCAGCTTTCGGAACAAAATGTTCCTTCATGGCCCGCCCCCTTCATACCCCCTCAATGCAAGTCTATGGGAGGGGGCGTGGCGGCCGCCACGCCCCCTCCAATAGATTTGCATTGAGGGGGCGGGCCGTGACGTCACAAGCCCTCGGCGCCAACTCTAAGCATTCAAAACATTTTGTTAATATTTCTGTCCTATATCCGCAGCATCACGGATGAATATACAGGACGGACTTGTTGTAAAACTTTCAGCTCATTTCCCTGATTAATCTGACCCGTCTTTTGCGCCAAACTCCTCAGTCGCCCTTGTTTGTCTTCTCTTGCCAAGAGTCCTTTTGTTTCAACCCTGAGCGCACCTGTTAATCTTATTGATGTGTGATAATCCTCAGACAATACAATAGCCCCAGGGCCCGCGGTCTGGTGACAGGCGATTTATGTGACATCATTGTTGCGGGCACGCGGGCGACGGACGACTAAAGACTGATGCGCACAGGGAAGGAGAAAAGAGCAGCACAATCTGCGCACAAAACTCTGGCTGCAAACGTTTTCCCTCTAGGATTAGCAAAAATAATAACTTAAAGGGGTACTCCGGTGAAAAACTATTTTTTTTTTTTAAATCAACTGGTGCCAGAAAGTTCAACAGATTTGTAAAATACTTCTAATTAAAAAATCTTAATCCTTCCAGTACTTATCAGCTGCTGTATGCTCCACAGGAAATTCTTTTATATTTGAATTTCTTTCCAACTTGACCACAGGGCTCTCTGCTGACACCTCAGTCCATATCAGGAACTGTCCAGAGCAGGAGAGGTTTGCTATGGGGATTTGCTCCTGATCTGGACAGTTCCTGAGACAGACAGAGGTGGCAGCAGAGGGCACTGTGGTTAGACAGAAAATAAATTTAAAAAGAAAAAAACTTTCTATGATAAGTACTGGAATATTTAACATTTTTATATAGAAGTCATTTACAAATCTGTTTAACGTTCTGGCACCAGTTGATTTAAAAAAAAATAGATTTTTACTGGAGTACCCCTTTAATATTGATGTTAGTGTCCCTTTAAGAGTGAAAGACTTTACCTTTACTGGCCAAGGCAACATGGCTGATTGACTCCACCCTGCACCCAGTTCTTTGGACAAATGCCCGGTCAGGCTAGGTTATGCCCCTGTATGTATCCTTTTAGAGTTATAAGTAGTTTAAGGGGTATAGCCATTGGCATCTTTACCTGTAAGTCAACAAATCCAAGGCCTAAGGCGGCAGTTTAAAAGGGGCAACAGGGGGCACAATGCATACCTTGCCAGGGGGGTGTTTGGCTCAGCAAAAAATCCTGTATTTGGGTAATGCTGGGGCCATGGGGTCAGTTCAGCCTAGGGCAGCACAAAACCAAGAAGCATCAGTGGATAGAACAGCGCCACCCCTGTGCACAGGATGTGAGTGGTATTGCAACTCTTCCCCATTCACTTCAATGGAGCCAACCTTTAAATAGGGTAGTCCGGCTATGTAAAACTTATTCCCTATCTGCAGGATAGGGAACAAGTGTCTGATTGCGGGTGGGTCTGACAGCTGGGACCTCCCACGATCTCCAGAACAGGGTCCACATTGGCTTCCACCTACGGAAACATACTGGTCTTGGGAGTGATGGATTGCTCCGCCAATCACCAGCTGAGGCAGGACTTCAAGCTAGGAAACGAGCTCCATTCTAAAGATCATGGTTTTCCCATCGGTTGGACCCCCCCCCCCCCCCCCACGATCAGACATTTATCCCCCATCCTGTTCTTGCATTCTATTTATCAACCAAGATGAGGAAATAACATGAGTGTGTTAAAAGGATAATTCCTGACAATGTTATATCTATGGTTTCAAGCTATAGTGTGGATGGAATTCCCCTTCCATCAGAGGGGTTATACAGAATAAAAAAAAAAATCAAAATAATTTCCTCCAAAAAGCAACGCCACCCCTGTCCTCAGGTTGTGTGTGGTATTACAACTTGGCTCCATACACTTTACTGGGACTGAGTTGCAATACCACGCACAGCCTGAGGAGTGGGTGACGCTGTTCTTGAAAAAAAAAAAAATCTCTGTTTTTCTAATCCTGGATAACTCCTTTACGGTAGGAAATAAACATAATTCTTTTTTCCTTCTAAATCATCCAGATTTTTTCCCTTCTCCTATAATGAATGGCTGCTGTCATATTTCTTAATGTAGCACCTACAGTCCCGAAAAGAAAAAAAAATAATCGGGTTGATGGATGGTAAAAAATGTATTTAATTACTATTCCGTACCATGTCCCTGTCTGTTCCAGTCTCTGTGCTCCAGCTGTTGCCATATACTTTATTTTAAAGTCAATGTGCTTATCTAGGGAAGAGCATGATCTCCGGGTAAAATTGTCTTGTGGCGGAAAAAAAATATATAAATATTATTCAGAAATATTATTCAAAAAATAAATAAATAAAATGGAAAAAAGTAAAATATATTATTCAAAAAAATGAATAAATAAATAAAATGGGAAAAGGAAAAATATATTATTTAATAAACAAATAAAAAAAGGAAAATATATTATTTAATAAATAAATGAATTAAATAAATAAAATGAAAAAACAAAAATAAAACAAACAAAAAACCCAACAGATACAGATTAAAATTGTATTCACATGTATTAACCCTTTAATCCTCCTTGACTTGGACAGATTTTAAGGTTTATTTTAAGGAATCGTCATGTCTCAAATAGGAAAAGAAAATATTTTTACAGGAAAGGGTAGAGCGGAATTCAGAAGGGGGTTCTTAAAGGGGTATCCCGGCCAAAGACATCTTATCCCCTATCCAAAGGATCACAGGAGGCCTGCTGCTGGGACCTCCACGATCAGCGTGCAGCACTCGCATTGTATGCCAGGCTGCTGCTCCAGTTTCGGAAACCTCTGTGTTTCCAGGACTGGAGACGTGACATAACACCACGCCCCCTCGTGACATCACACCACGCCCCCTCCATTCATGTCTATGGGAGGGGGCATGGCGTGGTGTAACTTTTCAGTCTCTACTCCAGTGTTCTTACCAATAGTAAATGGAATAGGCCATAAAAAAAGCATCCCAAAAATCATTGGTGCAAGGTAAATTTGCATAACCCCTCCCCTCCCCCCCCCCCCCCCCATGATTCTGAAAAACTTTTTCCACTCTTGCAGGGGGAGAAAATCCATACAAGTTGCCTAGATCACCTTTAAACTAAAGTAATTTTTTCTAGAATAATCTAGGTAAACGTAACCCCCTCTAGGTAGTAGAATCCCCCCTGTAAGTAGTAGCTCCACTGTAGGTAGTAGCCCCCTGTAAGTAGTAGCCCCCTGTTAGTTGAAGTGCCCCTGTAGATAGTAACTTTCCTGTAGATAGTAACCACTCTGTAGGTAGTAGCCCCTCTGTAGGTAGTAACCCCTTGTAGGTATTAGCCCCCCCCCCCTGTAGGCAGTAAACCTCTGTAGGTAGTAACCCCCTGTAAGTAGTAGCCTCCTGTAAGTAGTAACCCCCTCTGTAGATAGTAACCCCTCGGTAGGTAGTAACCCCTGTAGGTGTTAGCCATCTGTAACTAGTAGCCCCCTGTAGGTAGTAGCTCCCTCATAGGTAGTAGCCCTGTGTAGATAGTAACCCCTTGTAGGAAGTAGGTGCTCTGTAGGTAGTAACCCCCTCTAGGTAGTAGAATCCCCCCTGTAAGTAGTAGCTCCACTGTAGGTAGTAGCCCCCTGTTAGTTGAAGTGCCCCTGTAGATAGTAACTTTCCTGTAGATAGTAACCACTCTGTAGGTAGTAGCCCCTCTGTAGGTAGTAACCCCTTGTAGGTATTAGCCCCCCCCCTGTAGGCAGTAAACCTCTGTAGGTAGTAACCCCCTGTAAGTAGTAGCCTCCTGTAAGTAGTAACCCCCTCTGTAGATAGTAACCCCTCGGTAGGTAGTAACCCCTGTAGGTGTTAGCCATCTGTAACTAGTAGCCCCCTGTAGGTAGTAGCTCCCTCATAGGTAGTAGCCCTGTGTAGATAGTAACCCCTTGTAGGAAGTAGGTGCTCTGTAGGTAGTAACCCCCTCTAGGTAGTAGAATACCCCCTGTAAGTAGTAGCTCCACTGTAGGTAGTAGCCCCCTGTAAGTAGTAGCCCCCTGTTAGTTGAAGTGCCCCTGTAGATAGTAACTTTCCTGTAGGTAGTAACCCCTCTGTAGGTATTAGCCCCCCCCCTGTAGGTAGTAGCCCCCCTGTAGGCAGTAAACCTCTGTAGGTAGTAACCCCCTGTAAGTAGCAGCCTCCTGTAGGTAATTACCCCCTCTGTAGATAGTAACCCCTCTGTAGATAGTAACCCCTCGGTAGGTAGTAACCCCTGTAGGTGTTAGCCCCCTGTAACTAGTAGCCCCCTGTAGGTAATAACCCCTCTGTAGGTAGTAGCTCCCTCATAGGTAGTAGCCCCCTGTAGGTAATAACCCCTCTGTAGGTAGTAGCTCCCTCATAGGTAGTAGCCCCCTGTAGGTAATAACCCCTCTGTAGGTAGTAGCTCCCTCATAGGTAGTAGCCCCCTGTAGATAGTAACCCCTTGTAGGAAGTAGCTGCTCTGTAGGTAGTAACCCCATTTAGCTAGTAGGCCCCCTGTAGGTAGTAACCCCCGAAGGTAGTAACCCCCTGCAGGTAGTAGCCCTCTGTAGGCAGTAGCCCCCCCTTGTAGTACCAGCCACATTTAATGCCATGGGACAGGCTGTGCCGCCAGAGTGAGGGCCATACTGTCCCTCCCAACTTGCTAGAACTGAACTTGGGACATTTTAAGCACCATCCTGATCCTGCCAGAGACACCCACAGAACATTCCAGATCCATCAATGTTGCTGTACGCTTGCTTTGTCCTTTCCCCTGCTGCCTGGACCCTAAATGATTATATGAGAACATTTGAAAATAAATAAATAATATATGAAAATAAAATTAGATTCGAAAACACATTTCAGTATCTGGGTCTAATCAGTAAAAAAAATTAATCTAGGTGATACATTTGTTACTTTTGTTACTATTATACATTCATCGTGCTGCTACTGTTATGTTTTCTAGTGCATTGGGTTGGCAGTGTTTGTTTGGTGTCTCTGACTATGACAGTACCTAGAAGGGTGTTTCCCAACCAGGGTGCCTCCAGCTGTTGCAAAACTACAACTCCCAGTATGCCCGGACAGCCGTTGGCTGTCCGGGCATGCTGGGAGTTGTAGTTTTGCAAAAGCTGGAGGTCCCCAGTTTGCAGACCACCATCTCGAAGTTTACTGGAAACAGCTTTCTCTCATTCGGAAGACATGCACACTTGGCCAAGCTGAGCATGCATGCATATATGAGACTCAGATAGGAAGCATGCTGGGAATTGAAGTTTTGCAACAGCTGGAGGTCCCCAGTTTGCAGACCACCATCTTGAAGTTTACTGGAAACAGCTTTCTCTCATTCGGAATACATGCACACTTGGCCGAGCTGAGCATGCATGCATATATGAGACTCAGATAGGAAGCATGCTGGGAGTTGAAGTTTTGCAACAGCTGGAGGCACCCTCCGTTGAACCTAGAGGGTTAACTTAAAGCGGGAGCAATGGGGGGACAATTAAAATGATGATCCCTCGTACAGGATAATAATACAGATCGACATCGCTCAGTCCTAACGCAATATTTCCTGCTATTTCCCGCGAAGAACAGAACGGATCTTAGGGCCGATTCTGTAGGGATCTTCCATGGCTGTGGGGATAACACAAGTGTTTCCATAGCGAACGAGATCAAACGCATCAAGTAGTAAAGGTTACAACAATTATTATTAATTCTCTCTCTGATCTATTTTACTCATTAGCGTTAATTATTATGACTAAAACCCTTTTTATAGAACATAATTGGTCTCATAAGAGCGGCGCACACAATGAAAGATTTCTTAAAATCACTCGTAAGTGTAGCCATTTGATTTCCGAAGACGCTGTCATGAATAATACAAGTGATGGAAGGTGTAGCCCCATCCTAATAGGAATGTCTGCTTCACCGGGAAGGACGCAACGAGCCACTATAGTGCCTGGGCGAGGAGGCGCTGGGCACACAAAACGGGCGCCCTCTAGGGGCACGGCGCAGATTTATCATAGCTGTCGCTACAGTCCACTAATGAATCGCCGGTACTCCGGTGGAAAACATTTTTTTTTTTTTAAAGGGGAACTCCCGTGGAAAACTGTTTTTTTTAAATCAACTGGTGCCAGAAAGTTAAACAAATTTGTAAATTACATCTATTAAAAAATCTTAATCCTTCCAGTACTTGGCTGCTGAATACTACAGAGGAAATTCTTTTCTTTTTGGAACACAGTGCTCTCTGCTGACATCACAAGCACAGTGCTCTCTGCTGACATCTCTGTCCATTTTAGAAACTGTCCAGAGAAGAAGAAAATCCCCATAGAAAACATAGGCTGCTCTGGACAGTTCCTAAAATGGACAGAGATGTCAGCAGAGAGCACTGTGGTCATGATGTCAGCAGAGAGCTCTGTGTTCCAAAAAGAAAAGCATTTAAGAAAAGCAGCTAATAAGTACTGGAAGGATTAAGATTTTTTTTAATAGATGTCATTTACAAATCTGTTTAACTTTCTGGCACTAGTTGATTAAAAAAAAAAAGTTTGCCACCTCTTTTATACCCATTCTGCACCAAATTCTCATTCTTACCTTAGTTGACCACTAGAGGCGCCGTCTGATAATTTGTTAGCTCTTTCTCTCCCAGGACAGGAAGTCAAACTATGCAGCTGTTATAATTTGCAACACTAGGTAGTACAATAGTGAAAAAAAGAAGCAAAACAAATGAAGAAATAAATAAATAAAAAACTAAAAAATTTTCAATAAATAAATAAAACCTAGGGATTTTGCCTAATCACCAGATTGTACAATAGTTAAAAAGGAAAATAAAAAATAAATAAATAAATAAACCTAGCGATTCTGCCTAATCACTAGGTTGAACATTAGTGAAAAAAGCAAAAAAATAAATAAATGAAATAAATAATTGTACAATAGTTAAAAAGGAAAATAAATAAATAAAAAGTAAATAAATAGATAAATAAACCTAGTGAGTTTGACTAATCCCTAGGTTTCACATTAGTGAAAAAAAGCAAATAAATAAATAGATACATAAATAAATAAATAAAACCTAGTGATTTTGCCAAAATTGTGCAATAGTTAAAAAGGAAAATAAATAAATAAAATTATCAAACCTTATAAGCAGAGAAAAGAGAACTTTTCAACAGTTCAGGTCCGTCATCTCGCCAAAAAGTTCTGGTTTTGAGCGAACCAATTCTGTCCTAACCTGTACTTCCCCAAAACGTTATATAACGTTATCTAAGAGCCCTAAAAGCCCTATATAACACTGTTAGGAAGGTATCTGTGGAATTCGGACCTGGTTTTATATCAAAGTTAATGGAAAAATAATGGCAACATGTATGGCTATGGGTAAACAGATGTAACGCGGTGGTGAATAACAGGTTAAATAAAAACACACTGCACTAGAGGATTTAAAAAAAATGCTTTTTAGGGAGAAAGATTCACACATATATATATATATATATATATATATATATATATATATATATATAGACAGGGGAACATTTTATCTTCCCTGTGCACTGTAAGCCCTGTATGACAATGTTTACATAATTATGTTTTTATTGTTATTTATGTGTACATTATTATTATTATTGTTCTTATTAATAATAATAATAATAATAATAATAATAATAATAATATTAATAGCAGCAATAATAATAGTAATTACTTCTAGTTATATTATGAATTTTTAAAATTATTATTTATATATTATTATCATTATTATTATATTTTTTATTAGAAATCATTTATATCATCTGTATTATTATATTATGTATTATTATTATTTTTATTAATAATAATAATAACTGTAATAACCTATAAGTCACTTTTATAATAAATTCCCCAGCAAACATTACATAACATCCTGTAGAATCACGCGGCTATCTATCATTTAGCTGATAAATCCGATTTTCATAGTTTTTCTTTATTTTTTTCTCTTACTGGCAGATTTAATTTAGAAAAGCAACCTTCTCTACGTCACATCTCACAATAATATTTGCTATATAGAAATAATATATTAATGCATTGTGCTTACAGCGAAAAGCAATTTGTCTTTGTCTGGTGTCTCTCGTATATGAAAAAGAAAATCTAAAGATGGAAAACTATTACAGCGTGTCCTAAAATAGCATTTAATATGTTTGCAAAAAGGCCAAGAACTGGTGGTAAAATCCTGAATATTCCGGACAGAATGTCCCACACATAGTATTGGCCTAGAGCGGACTCAGGACCCGGGAGGTTGTCACATTGGCTTTGTATGGTCACGACACCGTAAAGGGTCTGAACACATGTATTACCTCTTTTCTGTTTTTTATTTTTTATTTTTTTTATAGTTTTATATTGCACCAAGGCAGACTATTGAACAATCAGTGAGTTTACAGCACCGGCTGCATTCATTCCCTGTCTGCTCCTTTGCCTGTGGCATTCTTTGACACTTTAGATGACTTTTAATTTCAATGTAGTGACTAGACTGGCCCATTTGGGATTTTATCATGACACATAGACCTTATAGATGGGCGTCTTCAACTTTGAACATCTATCTAATTTCCAGAGAACAGAGCCAGGGAAACTAAACCTCTGTAAGAAAACTACGACTCCTAGCTGCAGGCTAGTGGTGCATTCTGGGACAACTTTTTTAAAGGGGTACTCCCATGGAAAACTTTTTTTTTTTTTTTTAAATCAACTGGTGCCAGAAAGTTAAACAGATTTGTAAATTACTTCTATAAAAAAAAATCTTAATCCTTCCAGGGGCTATATACTACAGAGGAAATGCTTATCTTTTTAGATTTCTCTGATGTCATGACCACAGTGCTCTCTGCTGACCTCTGCTTTCCATTTTAGGAACTGTCCAGAGCAGGAGAAAATACCGATAGCAAACATATGCTGCTCTGGACAGTTCCTAAAATGGACAGCAGAGGTCAGCAGAGAGCACTGTGGTCATGACATCAGAGAAATCTATAAAGATAAGCATTTCCTCTGTAGTATACAGCCCCTAAAAAGTACTGGAAGGATTAAGATTTTTTTTAATAGAAGTAATTTACAAATCTGTTTAACTTTCTGGCACCAGTTGATGTGAAAAAAAAAAAAAACTTTTCCATGGGAGTACCCCTTTAATGCAATGAGGTCATATGAGTACTGTATCTCTCCTGGCCTTGCTTATGGACCTGCAAAAGCTCGCACCTTAAAACACACATGCGCGCTGTGTCAAGTTGAGTGTGCATATGCATACAGCAGTGTTTCCCAACCAAGGTGCCCGGACATGCTGGGAGTTGTAGTCTTGCAACAGATTGGTACACCCCGGATGGGAAACAATGGTATACAGCAGTGGTCTTCAACCTGTGGACCTCCAGATGTTGCAAAACTACAACTCCCAGCATGCCCGGACAGCCGTTGGCTGTCCGGGCATGCTGGGAGTTGTAGTTTTGCAACATCTGGCGGTCCGCAGGTTGGAGACCACTGGTATACAGTAATAGGGTGATTCATCTATTGGCTGAACAACTATCTAATATGCACGTCCAAGATTACATCCAGCCCGAATCTGCTGAATTACATATATAGCAATCCTGGTCACAGAGCAGAGAGGCTGCTGGGAAACCACTCCATGAGGAGAACACAGGTTCCCATGAATATCCTGTATTCTCACAGACATTTTGGTTGCCTCTATTACTGCAGCCTCCTTATAGGATCCTTCTCACCTGCAAGTGAAGCAAATTTGTATCAGGCAATTGACAGTCATGCATTTCTCAATGTTTGGGAAAAAACCTTAAAGGGGTACTCCCGTGGAAAACTTTTTTTTTTTTTTTATCTACTGGTGCCAGAAAGTTAAACAGATTTGTAAATCACTTCTATTAAAAAATCTTAATCCTTCCAGTACTTTTTAGGGGCTGTATACTAAAGAGAAATCCAAAAAAGAAATGCATTTCCTCCGATGTCACGACCACAGTGCTCTCTGCTGACCTCTGCTGTCCATTTTAGGAACTGTCTAGAGCAGGAGAAAATCCCCATAGCAAACATATGCTGCTCTGGATAGTTCCTAAAATGGACACCAGAGGTCAGCAGAGAGCACTGTGGTCAGGACATCAGAGGAAATGCATTTCTTTTTTGGATTTCTCTTTAGTATAAAAAGTACTGGAAGGGTAAAGATTTTTTAATAAAAGTGTTTTACAAATCGGTTCAACTTTCTGGCACCAGTTGATAAAAAAAAAAGGGGGTACTCCAGAGAGGGAAAAAAAAACTTCAAATCAACAGGTACCAGAAAGTTATAGAGATTTGTAAATGACTTCTGTTTAACAATCTTATCCTTCCAGTACTTATCAGCTGCAGTATGCTCCACAGGAAGTTGTGTAGTTCTATCCAGTATGACCACAGTGCTCTCTGCTGACACCTCTGTCTGTGTCAGGAACTGTCCAGAGTAGGAGCAAATCCCCAAAGCAAACCACTTCTACTCTGAATAGTTCCTGACACGGACAGAGGCGTCAGCAGAGAGCACTGTGGTCAGACTGGAAAGAACTACACAACTTACTGTGGAGCATACAGCAGCTGATAAGTACTGGAATGGTTAATATTAACCCCTTAAGGACCGGAGGTTTTTCCGTTTTTGCATTTTCGTTTTTTGCTCCTTGCCTTTAAAAAATCATAACTCTTTCAAATTTACACCTAAAAATCCATATTATGGCTTATTTTTTGCGCCACCAATTCTACTTTGTAGTGACGTCAGTCATTTTGCCCAAAAATCTATGGTGAAGCGGGAAAAAAAATCATTGTGCGACAAAATTAAAAAAAAAAACGCTGTTTTGTAACTTTTGGGGGCTTCCGTTTCTACGTAGTACATTTTTCGGTAAAAATGACACCTGATATGTATTCTGTAGGTCCATACGATTAAAATGATCCCCTACTTATATAGGTTTGATTTTGTCGGACTTCTGGAAAAAATCATAACTACATGCAGGAAAATTAATACGTTTAAAATTGTCATCTTCTGACCCCTATAACTTTTTTATTTTTCCGTGTATGGGGCGGTATGAGGGCTCATTTTTTGCGCCGTGATCTGAAGTTTTTAACGGTACCATTTTTGCATTGATAGGACTTATTGATCGCTTTTTATTCATTTTTTCATGATATAAAAAGTGACCAAAAATGCACTATTTTGGACTTTGGAATTTTTTTGCGCGCACGCCATTGACCGTGCGGTTTAATTAACGATATATTTTTATAATTCGGACATTTCCGCACGCGGCGATACCATTTATGTTTATTTTTATTTTTATTTACACTGTGTTTTTTCTTTTATGGGAAAAGGGGGGTGATTCAAACTTTTAATAGGGAAGGGGTTAAATGATGTTTATTCACTTTTTTTTTGCACTTTTTTTTTGCAGTGTTATAGGTCCCATAGGGACCTATAACACTGCACACACTGATCTTTTACATTGATCACTGGTTTCTCATAAGAAACCAGTGATCGATGATTCTGCCGCATGACTGCTCATGCCTGGATCTCAGGCACTGAGCAGTCATTCGGCGATCGGACAGCGAGGAGGCAGGTAGGGGCCCTCCCGCTGTCCTGTCAGCTGTTCGGGATGCCGCGATTTCACCGCGGCTATCCCGAACAGCCCACTGAGCTAGCCGGCATGCTTTGGGTTTCACTTTAGACGCGGCGTTCAACTTTGAACGCCGCGTCTAAAGGGTTAATAGCGCGCGGCACAGCGATCAATGCCGCGCGCTATTAGCCACGGGTCCCGGCCGTTGTTAGCACCGTGGCCCCGCGTTATAGATCGGGAGTGGACACATGACGTTCCAGTACGTCATGTGTCCTTAAGGGGTTAATATATAGAAGTAATTTACAAATCTCTATGAGGGGCATTTATGAAAGTTCGCTTAGGTATGATATATATATATATTTTTTTTTTCACTTCCATTCTGCTTACGTGCGACAAATTTACTATATTGTTGAACGGCGTTAATACATTTTTCGCAGGTAAGCAATAGCGGGAGTTTTTTCTCACCTAAGTGAAACCAATAGTCAGTTTCTGTTATTTAAGCCAAGGTTCGGCTGGAGTATATTTAGTAGGTTTTTAAAGCCTTAGCTACTTTTTTGCGAATGTCGCGGTTGATAAATTTCTGACTACGGCAAGTAAAAACGCTTATGTACGCCGATGATTTGAAAAAAAATGCTTTTCTCGCTCTCATGGCAGATTGTCGCACGAAAAAAGACGGTGGCCCAATTTCGGATTTTTTGCGACAATTTTATGTGGAAAAAACTCTGGTAAATCGGTTGATAAATGTCTTTCTATAACTTTCTGCCACCTGTTGATTTGAAAACATTTCCAGAGTACCCCTAGAAAGGAGAAGTACCACGGGGAAAACCTTTTTATTCTATCAAAGGATAGGGGAATAGTTTTAGATCATGGGGGGTCCAACTGCTGGGACCCCCGCGATCTCCTGTACTGGGCCCCGGCTCTCCCCGGGAGCGACCGCCATGCCTCCTCTATATATCTCTATGGTTATCTCTATGGTTACTCCCATGGAAATATATGGAGGGGGCGTGGCCAAGAGCCAGGACCCCGTACAGGAGATAGCGGGGGTCCCAGTGGTCAGACCCCCGCAATCTAAAACGTATCTCCTATTCTCTGCAGGCGAGCCATGACCGATCCGCCGAGCTGTTTGCAAACACCGCCAAAGCAGCGCAGCAATCCCTGTATGTTCGGCGCGGACTTGTTGATCACAAACTCTTCCCGGGCTCCAATGAAATTTCTAATGAGCCACTCAGCATCTGCTCCAAATGTCAGCTGCCACAGGAAGGAGCCATTTATTTGAAGGCTATTGATTATGTGTTTGACAGGAAGCCGCATAGGCAGCCATGCAAAACACCGCCGGAACAAACAGATGCACCGCACAATGTATTCACCGCTCCCGATTCTTTTCCTGTGTTTTTTTCTCCATTTGAGTCGGTAAATCTTAGAGCAAGAAGAATGTAATCAGAGCGAAGACGCACGGAGAGCGCAAAATGGTCATAAATTATGGGAGAGGAATCACTTTACAATAAGGGAGATATCTACAATATCTATAAGGGAAATAAGTATCAAGTGATCTGTGATTCCCCATAGAAAGGATTGTACAGGATGAGAAAAACATGGATACTGGCCTCCAAAAACAGCGCCACACCTGTCTATAGGTCGTGAGGGGTATTACAGTTTATCTTCTTTCATTTCAGTGGAGCCGAGCTGCAATACCAGACGCAACACATGGACACCATTTTTGGAAGAAGGTGTCCATGTTTTCTTTGCATTCTATCTATCTCATATCTATTTATCTATCTCATATCTATCTACCTCATATCTATCTATCACATATCTATCTATCTATCTATCTCATATCTATCTATCTATCTCATATCTATTTATCTATCTCATATCTATCTACCTCATATCTATCTATCACATATCTATCTATCTATCTATCTCATATCTATCTATCTATCTCATATCTATTTATCTATCTCATATCTATCTACCTCATATCTATCTATCACATATCTATCTATCTATCTATCTCATATCTATCTATCTATCTCATATCTATCTATCGATCTCATATCTATCTATCTCATATCTATTTATCTATCTATCTCATATCTATCTATCTCATATCTATTTATCTATCTCATATCTATCTACCTCATATCTATCTATCACATATCTATCATATCTATCTATCTATCTCATATCTATCTATCTATCTATCTCATATCTATCTATCGATATCATATCTATCTATCGATCTCATATCTATCTCATATCTATTTATCTGTCTATCTATCTCATATCTATCTATCTCATATCTATCTATCTCATATCTATCTATCTATCTCATATCTATCTATCGATCTCATATCTATCTATCTCATATGTATTTATCTATCTATCTATCTACCTATCTCATATCTATCTATCTATCTATCTATCTATCTATCTAACCAAAGAATAAGTTGGCCAGCACTATTGATTCCAAACTATTATACGGACCTGGCTTACAGGTGCAGGCTGCTGGGCTAAATATACAGCAACAGGAGAATACAGCAGCACACTGCTAGCACAAAGATATAGATAAAACATGAGTATATAGATAAAACATGAGTATATAGATAAAACATGAGTATATAGATAGAACATGAAAACCTATACAGCTGTAATGCAATAAATGAAAAAATATAAAACTATGAAATTATGAGGTACTTAGTTAGCAAATTTGGCGGCCAAATAGCTTGGACCGTCCAATCACGGTAAGGTGACCTCATTTGGGGACGGACCCTACACTGTGTATATGCCTCTGTGTGAACAGTACAGCAGGCATTGCAGGATTTGAAACATCCAAGGCACCTTATATACACCTGATAGAGGTGGGTGGGGTGCAAGAGCCAACATGGAGGTAGCCACTCCCCCATATGTGTTATACAACCAAAGAATAAGTTGGCCAGCACTATTGATTCCAAACTATTGTAAAGACCTGGCCTACAGGTGCAGGCTGCTGGGCTAAATATACAGCAACAGGAGAATACAGCAGCACACTGCTAGCACAAAGATATAGATGAAACATGAGTATATAGATAAAACATGAGTATATAGATGGAACATGAGTATATAGATAAAACATGAGTATATAGATAAAACATGAGTATATAGATAAAACATGAGTATATAGATAAAACATGAGTATATAGGTACAACATGAAAAGCTATAAAGCTATGGTGCAAAAAATGAAAAAATATAAAATGAGGTCACCTTACCGTGGTGGGACGGTCCAAGCTATCTGGCCGCCAAATTTGCAAGCTAAGTACCTCATAATTTTATATTTTTTCATTTTTTTGCACCATAGCTGTATAGCTTTTCATGTTGTACCTATATACTCATGTTTTATCTATATACTCATGTTTTATCTATATCTTTGTGCTAGCAGTGTGCTGCTGTATTCTCCTGTTACTATCTATCTATCTATCTCATATCTATCTATCTATCTATCTATCTCATATCTATCTATCTATCTCATATCTATCTATCTATTTATCTCCTATCTATTTATCTGTCTATCTATCTATCTATCTATCTCATATCTATCTATCTATCTATCTATCTCATATCTATCTATCTATCTATCTATCTCATATATATCTATCTATCTTTCGCATATCTTTCTATCTTTCGCATATCTTTCTATCTATCTCATATCTATCTATCTATCTATCTATCTTATATCTATCTATCTATCTATCTATCTATCTATCTATCTATTTGTCTCCTATCTATCTATGTTTCTGTCTATCTATCTCATATCTATCTATCTCATATCTATCTATCTATCTATCTCATATCTATCTCATATCTAGCTATCTCATATCTATCTATCTATCTATCTTATATCTATCTATCTATCTCATATCTATCTATCTCATATCTATCTATTTATCTATCTCATATCTACCTCATATCTATCTATCTATCTACCTATCTATCTCATATCTATCTATCTCATATCTATCTATCTAGCTCATATCTATCTATCTCATATCTATCTATCTCATATCTATCTATCTCATATCTATCTATCTATCTATCTCATATCTATCTATCTCATATCTATCTATCTCATATCTATCTATCTATCTATCTCATATCTATCTATCTCATATCTATCTATCTCATATCTATCTATCTCATATCTATCTATCTCATATCTATCTATCTATCTCATATCTATCATATATATTATTGTTAAGTAAATAAGTAGAAGTAACAGCTGACTAAAGGATCAGACTACATGGGATTTGTTTGTAGTCTGTAACCATGGAGATATATAGGTTTGCATAGGAGCTGTATACACAAATTTACAGGAAATGTGAAATCAAAACAATTTACAACCCAGCATAATTTTTTTTTAATGATGTATTAATACAAGTAATAAAGCATGCTGGGAGTTGTAGTCGTGCGACAGCTGCAGAGACCCTGTTTGGGAAACACTGCCGTGGGAGAAGGAGCATTCACAAAACTACAACTCCCAGCATGCCCGGACAGCCAACGGCTGTCCGGGCATGCTGGGAGTTGTAGTTTTGCAACAGCTGGAGGCACACAGTTTTTTTTCTTCATTTCGTTGCCGCTCGGTCAGTGAGAACTTTCGTTATTTTTTTCTTTCCTTCTCTCCTCTAGTTTATATTATTGTGTTATTAAACTTTGTCTTTATGTCCTACCACTATAGTTTTATGTTCTCTTTATGTTTCTAAGTAAATTACTGCATTTACTGCAAAATATAATTTAGTAAATTACTAGTGTGGTGCCAGGGAACTGATAGAAAACTACTTTAAGCGTTTTCCTTAGGGAAATGTGTTGCATTTGGCTCTAATCGTCGTGTTGTTATAACCATTCTGCTATATTTAGAGGAAAAGGATTTGGATTGCAGCCTAGTAGGTACCTGATTTGTTAGCCGAAAACAAGAATATTAGAGTCTGTGGGTAATGGGAATATGGGGGTGGGGGGGCACACATCCCAAAATAGAGAAGTAAGTAGCAAAGTATCCCCCTGCGATCAGCTCTAATGTGATGTACGTCTTCTATTTGCATGCGGCGCCTCCACAGGTGAAGTGAGGCATTACACAGCGTCCATTCATACGGCTATTACAGGTCCTCCAGAGTAAGAGACGCTCTTTGTAATCTTTCTCCACACTCTACACAAGAGATCACGATCCAGAAATAAGGATCCCCCCCCCCCCCCTTTTATAATTTAGAATACTCTATATGGAAATCGGTTTCACTGAAATACAACTTTTCTAGATGTCATTGACCGGTCTAGAACCTCCAACCTTGACTATTACTGATCATAAAGAGGGGCCCAGAAGCATAATGCTGCACCATGAGTGGTAATATCCTATGAGTCTATTGTCAAAAGGAGAAAAATATCCAGCTTGAAGGTCTTCATAAACCTTGACATTTATTTAGAAATCCATTAACGTGCACTGACGCGTTTTGGTCTCTCATTAAAACAAATTTTTGCTATTGCACTCCTTATGGTAAATAAATAATCTTTGTAAGCTACTTTGTTTAAAAAAAAAAGTTTTCTATGTTTTGTTTGCGTTTATAAAAGCTGCCACTAGGTGTCTCCCTACTTGTCCAGAGCACATTTCCCCCCATTTCCTGCACAGACTTTGGTCTCCTGCTGGCCTGGCAGAAGTCCAAAATCAGGAAATGCAGTCTGAAGTGCTGAGGGGTGTGTGTGCAGCCTTACCCAATCATAGCTCATCTCACACTGATCTGCTCTGGGCTGTGTGTAGCATAGTGCAGGAGGAAGTTCTCCCCTGTATGGGTTCAGATGATGTCACGCCTGCTGGGGAACGCCCCTTCCCAGTCTGTGAATCTGACTGAGCAGAAAATACAGAGCAATATCAAGGTAGAAAACTAAAAAATACTAAAAATGAAGGCAGGGGGGGGGGGGGGGTTATCATGATGGGGCAGTGGACTCGGAGGATTATAACATTTAACATACGGAATTTCCGAGCAGAATTCCGTCTTTAAATTATGCTCAGAAATTCCATTGCAGCAGTGCACACTGCAGAGTTTTCCAGGAGAACTTTCCACCAAGAAAATCCCCTGGAAAATTCCACCCAATCCACTATATTACCATCTATGGGGACGGCAATGTCTGCAGGGTCCTAGCAACGACTAACTCAGGCAGTGCTGACCGGTGCTGCCCGCACTCGGATTCCGGAGTGTGAACCCGGCCTTACTGTGTATCTCTTAAAGTTCTGTCCTGTGGGGTTAATACTGATCTGTCTATGGTCAGTTCATTTTGCTGTTGCCTCAGAGTAAGGTCACATGTGGCGTATTTTGCTGCGTATTTTCTGCAGCTGATCTGGCTACCTATTGACTTCAATCAGTAAGAAAATACACAGCAGCAAATACAGAGCAAATTGCGGCACAAGGTCCCCAAAGCAGAGGTCCCCAACCCAGTCCTCATGGTTCCAGCATCCTGTTCAATTCCAATGGAGTAACTGAAAAAAAAAATGATGTATTGTCTCGGGCCGCACAATAAGCTGGGAAAGCTCTGAGACAACACTCATTTTTTTGGCTGCAAAAAATGAACTTCTAGGGGAAAGAAAGAGAAAGAAATTTGATACCATCCACCAAACACAGGTCAGAGAAGGATATTAGTAACTAGACTAACTCTGCGGCCCCTGTCTTATATTACAAAAAAAAAAAAAAAAAAAAATCCCGGAATAATACCCCTTGAATAAAGTCATGTGCTGATGTAGCGCTATTGGAGATAACGCTTCTAATTCGATACGAGGACACATGCTATATTGCGGTTGTAGATTTGGCATGCTTCTTTTCCCAAAAATCCCAGTCTTATTTGCTTATAATCTCTAACAAGGGTCTCCTATGAGTGTCAGCGATATGTATCCACCGCAGAGCGTTCCCTCTAAAGACTGTTTATCTTAACGTAACGCCATTTACTGATTCCGTACGCGCTCTCTCCGGCTTTGCTTCCATATTCCTCTTTTTGAAGATGACATAAAGAGAGAAATTAACTCAAAAGTAAGTCGTCTCCGGCGCTGACATCAATGGCGCGAGTGAATACTAATGAATGACAGATCCAACTAAGTGTGTCCCAAAGACGGAGATGCAAAAAAGTGCGAGCGCGCCGGGGCCTAATGCACATTTTATAGGAGAAAATAAACACTTTCTAGGAAACTAAAGCGCAATTAGAGCGCGGAGAAGAAATATGAGACGCTCAAAGTACGAATGTAAAAATGAATTATTGTCAGATTTCCAACTCGCTTTTACGTTGGGTTGAATCGGGGACGAGACGTTGTGGCCTGGTCTATGAATAGTAAATATATATATATATCGAGAACCAGAGGGATTATAAATATCAGGTGAGCGGAAGCGGGAGAGGTTTTGGCGCGGAGATCTACTCATTGATTTTCCTGTCGCTTGAAAATCAGAACTTCAGATAAGGTCAACAGGAAAAGTATCATTAGTATATAACGTGGCCTCCATGGAATAATCATCACATTACCATTTTATTTTGGGTGTATTATGTGGTGAGTTGTGAACGTCAACATCTACTGCTACTGTAAGGTCAGTGTCAGGCGGCTGCAGTACAGACGCATTCTAATGTTGCTAAATTGTTGCAAAACTAAATCTCCCAACTCTAATGTTGCAAATCTTTTACGAAAGCACTGTGATTTTCTGGGTCAGACTGGTGATCACATGACCCAGTTACAGTTATGAAACGCATGGAAACAATATGCAACCTTCAGGCAGTATGCTATAATTGATGTATAATTTGTATATAAAAAGGACGTAGAACTTTTCTATTTATTAATCAAAACCTCTGCTCATTCTGGGTGGCTAGGAGTCCAGTGGGCGGTCCTAATCTGCGATTAACAGCTATTTCTGTTGGCATGATCACACAGAAAAGGATCTGATAGGGGATGATCACTTATGAAGCACTGTGATTGTCAGGCTGGTGATCACATGAACCAGTTACAACATGAAACACATAGATGCAGCTGTAATGAAACAGATGGCGCAGAAGGACCAGTTATGAAGCACCGTGACTGATTGTCAGACTGGTGATCACATGACCTAGTTACAGCCATGAAACACATAGATGCAGCTGTAATGAAACAGATGGCGCAGAAGGACCAGCGATGAAGCACCGTGACTGATTGTCAGACTGGTGATCACATGACCCAGTTAAAGCCATGAAACACATAGATGCAGCTGTAATGAAGCAGATGGCACTGAAGGACCAGTGATGAAGCACTGTGATTGTCAGGCTGGTGATCACATGACCCAGTTACAGCCATGAAACACATATGTGCACCTGTAATGAAACAGATGGCGCTGTAGGACCAGTGATGAAGCACTGTGATTGTCAGGCTGGTGGTCACATGACCTAGTTACAGCAATGAAACGCATGGATGCTGCTGTGCTGGAATGAAACAGATGGTGCTATAGGTCAAGTGATAATAAGTGTGCATGATGTGGGCAAGAAAACAAAAAAAAAACTTTGTGGATACAATGTAACAAGTTATTCCTTTAGCCCATATATGGGAATATCTTCTAATTGTCACTTATGATACATAACACGGCCGCCCTTGTTGATTCCTTCTCATGAGGAGAAACATTTGCTTCCCGGACCATACATGGGAAAGGTAATGTGCGCTGGGATTTCGGTGTAATACGAGTGGAAAGCAGCGATGATGTAAATGAACATTAGGACTTGTTCAGATGGGGCCGCGCTCCGCTCTGCATACACATAAGCACTAAGGTTAATGGCATTTCTTCTCTCTACCCAAATGCAATTTTGAAACAGAGAGGGAACTAAGAAGAATCTACACCAGGAGCTCGGCAAGGTTAAGAGGGATGATGAAAACCACTTCATAGCCTGAATTGACTCGCCGCGGCGCAGATAGAGTATCGCCTGAGTCAGTGGGCTCAAGAAAATCTACATTGTTTCTGCAACACTGTCAAAGTGAGACGGAAAACCTAATTAGTTACCATCGCCGGTTATGGCGAACACCGGAGGAGACGACTAGTGCCACTCCATCTCAATACCTTCTTAAGCTACTGTATGCAGCAAAGCAGGTTCAGCTCACTTTTCTATTAGTATAAGGCAGTGGTCTTCAAACTGCACTCTTAGATGGTGCAAAACTACAACTCCCAGCATGCCCGGACAGCCATCGGCTGTCCGGGCATGCTGGGAGTTGTAGTTTTGCATAGTCTTGAGGACAACAGAAGAAAACACCAAAGTCCAACATCCAATGAGCACCATTTTGTGTATATTATTAAAGGGGTACTCCGGTGGAAAACTTTTATTTATTTATTTATTTATTTATTTATTTTTAAATCAACTGGTGCCAGAAAGTTAAACAGATTTGTAAATTACTTCTATAAAAAAAATCTTCCAGAAAATCTTAATCCTTCCAGTACTTATTAGCTGCTGAATACTACAGAGGAAGTTCTTTTCTTTTTGGAACACAGAGCACTCTGCTGACATCACGAGCACAGTGCTCTCTGCTGACATCTCTGTCCATTTTAGGAACTGTCCAGAGCAGCATATGTTTGCGATGGGGATTTTTTTTCCTACTCTGGACAGTTCTTAAAATGGACAGAGGTGTCAGCAGAGAGCACTGTGCTTGAGATGTCAGCAGAGAGCTCTTTGTTCCAAAAAAAATGTATTTCCTCTGTAGTATTCAGCAGCTGATAAGTACTGGAAGGATTAAGATTTTTTAATAGAAGTAATTTACAAATCTGTTTAACTTTCTGGCACCCCACCAGTTGATTTAAAAAAAAAAAAAAAGTTTTCTCTCTCTTTAAAGGGGTATTCAGGGATTTATCTTTATTTGACTATGCTGCAGGGGCTGTAAAGTTAGTGTAGGTCATAATATAGTGTCTGTACCGGTGTTTCATGGTGGTCTTGCAATTCTTGTGTGATCTTTGCCCCGATGTTCATTTTTTAGCAGCATTGTCTCAGGCCTTTCCCAGGTTGCAAACTAACAAAACAAAGGACCCTTAAGTGTGGGTTTAGGGTCCTGTGGAGAATGATCTCCCTCTCACCCACTAGTCGCTCCACCCATTGAAGCACAGACACACTCCCTTTCAACACCTGACTAGTGATGTCTTGTCTCGGGCCACACTGCAACCTGGGAAACTATCTACAACCAAAGACAATGGGCAAAAAACCCAGGATCAATACCCTACATTATAACCCCCCCCCCACCCCTAAGACTTAGCTTTTATTAAGCCTATTAATAAACAAGAATACAGTTGTATAATTTCAAACAGTGATAGATGACTTTAAAACACAAGCACTGTATGTGATCGTGACACATACACTAGTTATAACTGGGTATATACCCTAGATGTCTAATAAATCAATTATCTAGTGGCCTTCAGTGCACACTGGATAGTAAACACATTATCAGTGCTGCTAGTTAAAACACTAACAATGCCTCCCCCCCCCCCCCCCCCCCCCCGAGGCTTAATAGGCTTAATAAAAGCTATGTTTTAGGGGTGGAGTTTTAATATATGGTACTAACCAAGGGTTTTTTGCTAATAGTCTTTGGTTGTATATAGTTTCCCAGGTTACAGTGCGGCCCGAGACAATACATCACTAGTCAGGTGTTGAAAGGGAGCCTGTCTCTGCTTCATTGGGTGGAGCGACTGCTGGGTGAGAGGGAGATCATTCTCCACAGGGCTGCAGGGATTGGAGTTTCAAGCAAGCTGTGCTGCAATGGGTGGGGTGGTTTATGTGCGGGAGAGTGATAAGTCATCTCCCACCTAGAAACAAAAAATCTTGGGGTTTGTAGTTGGAGGAAGGGCACAGAAACAGGGTATAGCCAGTTCACACAAGCAAGCCAGCAGCATGATGGAGACACAGGATGCGGCCATTTACCACCAACACAAGCACAGATGCTTGGTAATCATGTCCATTACTGTCTGGCAGATAATTATTAAAGTCACTTTATGTTGGAGAACTCCTTAAACTGCACATAAGATCCACAAAAAGACAGCCAGTGTAATGACCTGTCCAGTCTGTGTATTTCTCTCTGGTTAGGAAAGAGTTATAGTCCCTGGCCAATAGCAGTCCCGTTGGGGTTATTTTTGGCCTCGGGCCTTTTGTGGCTATGCTGCTGATTTGACTTATACTCTCACTCTATCTTCACTTGTTTCTGACCTTTTACTGTTCCGTTTATTGTTTTGACCATGACACCCCTGCACCTTGGTACAGTATGGTTTGTCGCCTAGTTGTGAGCCGCCATTTAGGGCAATTGTGCAAGTAGGCAGGGAAAGAGGTTCAGGGTCAGCTTAGGGCTCACTTTTCCCTGTACTTTGTGATGTAGTCATGACAGCCAGTAAACAAGATCCAACGCGTTTTAGGTAAAGAAAAAAAAAGCCAGTAAACAAGAGCTGACGCGTTTCAGATTGATGCTAAGTCATATATGCTGTAACAAATAAAAAGAATTCAAGACAAAAAAACACTATACAAGATCTGATGCTTTTAGGGCAAATGTACAACCCTTAGTCATAATATATATACTGTAATTAAATAAAAATCTAAAAAAAACTGTCAGTATACAAGTTACTAATGCATTTCAGGCTGATGTACAGTCCTACGTAAAGCTGAAACGCATTAGATCTTGTATACTGACTTTGTATGGGTGCAAAATGCAAAATAAAGAAACAAAATGTTCCCCCTCATTCTGCACTCAATACCCCATATTGCTGAAATGAAAACATACATTTTTTTTTTTTGCTCATGAATTGAAAAAGAAAAACAACTATTGCTTGGACATAAGTATTCAGACCCTTTTCTATGTCTAATGATACTTAGCTCTGGCTCCTCCCATTTCCCTTGATCATCTCTGAGATGTTTCTCCGCCTTGATTGGAGTCGCCTGTGGTAAATTCATCTGATTGGACAAGACACAACCCTGTATATATAATGTATATCAGAGCAAACACCAAGCCATGAGGGGGAAAGAACTGCCTGTAGAGCTCAGACACAGCCCTGTCTATATAAGGTCTTACAGCTGACAATGTATATCAGAGCAAACACCAAGCCATGAGGGGGAAAGAACTGCCTGCAGAGCTCAGACACAGCCCTGTCTATATAATGTCTCACTCCTGACAATGTATATCAGAGCAAACATGAAGCCATGAGGGGGAAAGAACTGCCTGTAAAGCTCAGACACAGTCCTGTCTATATAAGGTCTTACAGCTGACAATGTATATCAGAGCAAACACCAAGCCATGAGGTGGAAAGAACTGCCTGTAAAGCTCAGACACAGTCCTGTCTATATAAGGTCTTACAGCTGACAATGTATATCAGAGCAAACACCAAGTCATGAGGGGGAAAGAACTGCCTGTAGAGCTCCGAGACAGTCCTGTCTATATAAGGTCTCACAGCTGACAATGTATATCAGAGCAAACAGCAAGCCATGAGGGGGAAAGAACTGCCTGTAAAGCTCAGACACAGTCCTGTCTATATAAGGTCTTACAGCTGACAATGTATATCAGAGCAAACATCAAGCCATGAGGACGAAAGAACTGCCTATATAGCTCAGACACAGCCCTGTCTATATAAGGTCTTACAGCTGACAATGTATATCAGAGCAAACATCAAGCCATGAGGGGGAAAGAACTGCCTGTATAGCTCAGAGACAGGATTGTGTGGAGGTACAGATCTGGAGAAGAAAAACCTTTCTGCTGCACTGAAAGTTCCCAAGAGCTCAGGGGCCTCCATAATTCTTACAGCATTTCTGAATGCATTGTATACTTCATACTATGCCATGTGCTCTCTACACAGAAGACATAGACCACCATTGTTGGGTCTATAGAATTTGAGAGGGAGCGGGAACGAGAATGTAAATTCTTAAACTTCATGCATGTTTCCCTGGATATAGACCCAGAGCCCCACTAAAAGTTACATAAACCACAAAGTCTGAAATCAACCTCTAAATCCCGCTACAACTTACAAGTACGTAACCTAAATCCCACCCAACCAGAAGGCCAGAGACAGATAAGTCACTCTAGGATTTCCCAGACAGCCTTCAATATCATTGCACCAGGGAGAGCTTACCGCAGCAGGATCTGCTAAAAATACCCCTACCCTACATACAGGAGAAGCGTATACCTTAAGGAGAAGGAACAGTAAAGAGTCATAGACAGAGGAACAAGCAGCGCGATTGTCCATAAAGTCATCAAACTATCGAGCTGCCGGCTCCTTGTTTAATTAACCTTATAATTGAATGAATCAGCTGCCTGAAAAGTCCCTGAGCGGAACCACAGCCAAACTTTCAGCACTGACACTAGTTTTCTCTCAGTTTGGATTAGTTAACAAAAAATGGAACATGCTTGGGATCACATCTTGTATGTCCTAGGTTCTGCATGGGATAGAAATTGGATCAGAAACAGGTATTGGAAACATGGTGGGAGCTTATGGGACAAGTTTAGGATCACATCTTGTATGTTCTACATTCTGCATGGGATAGAAATTGGATGAGGAACAGGTATTGGAAACATGGTGGGAGGCAATGGGACCAGCTCGGGATCACATCTTGTATGTTCTAGGCTGTGCATGGAATCGGAACTGGATGAAGAAGAAGTATTAGAAAGATGGTGGGAGGCAATGGGACCAGCTCGGGATCACATCTTGTATGTTCTAGGCTTTGCATGGAATTGGAACTGGATGAGGAACAGGTATTGGAAATATGGTGGGAGGCAATGGGACCAGCTCGGGATCACATCTTGTATGTTCTAGGCTGTGCATGGAATCGGAACTGGATGAAGAACAGGTATTAGAGACCTGGTAAGATACAATGGGACCAGCTCAGGGATTACATTTTGTATATTCAAGGTTCTGCAACGGGATAGGAACTGGATGAGGAACAGGTATTAGAAACATGGTGGGAGGCAATGGGACCGGCTCGGGATCACATCTTGTATGTTCTAGGTTCTGCATGGGATAGAAATTGGATGAGGACAGGTATTGTTTCCTATATCCCTTCTACTCCTGTGTTGTCCTTCAAAACATGATGGTGGACCTTCTGTTCTAAGATTATGGTGGTTTAGTCCAACTCTGAGGAAAGGGGCAGTGGTCTCCACACTTTGTACTTCCAGATGTTGCAAAACTACAACTCCTAGCATGCCTGGACAGCCAATGGCTGTCCAGGCATGCTAGGAGTTGTAGTTTTGCAACAGCTGGTGGTTCACACTTTGGACGTCACTGTGTAGACCACTCTGGAGACCATTGGAGACCACTGCGTCATGTTTTCAAATGATTGACAGTGAAACAATTAATTCCTGTATATTCTTCATTTCGCCTCTATCAGATTTTTTTTTTCTTCCTGTGGATCCTAAATGAGCAGTGACCACAATGGCCGGGCGAAGTAATTTGATGGATACCGGAGAGCGCCAAGAAGAAGAAGAAGGAGCCCGCCTTCCCGGTTCAAATCTCATTAAGATATCAGCGTGACTCGATAGCGTCTCCATAAAGAGACACCTTTATTGCCCTTAAACATCTGCTAGTGAATTTTTAGTTTATGTGTCCTCTATTCTCTTCACAACCTAATTCCGAGGTTTTTTTTTTTCCGTTTCGTTCCCCGTCTCTGCGATACTTTATCTTTTTTTTTTTTTTCACCAGACGCTCGTTTTTAAGGCATTCATGACTTGTTCTTCTTTATGAAGTCTGGGAAACTATTTCTATATAGGTCATCGCCATCCATATACAAGATGTAGGTATTTCACAATGCAATGGGGTTATATAGCCGGAGCCATGGGTGTAGGGGTGCTGAGGGCTTTCACATGCGGGTCCTGGTGCTTCAGGGGGGCCAAAGATGTATTTGATACATAAGAAGGTATCAGGGTTATAGATGAGAAGAAAGGATAGGAAAAGCATCTCTCTTACACCATCTTTTCCATGAAGCCTTCCCATGAAGTTCATGTTTCACTCCAACTAGGAGTCTTGGAACATGACTGGGAATGTTAGCCAATCCAGAAAATCTCTCCAGAAGTAAAGAAACCCCATCTATAGATGCTTTGTTGGAATAATTGCCCCTGTCAGTACATAGTAGGGTGTTGGCTGGCTATTGAGAGGCCTGCCCTGTTGTGGGACCAAATAAGTAATATTTTACCATTTTTAATGGCACCTAGGCCCTGTTGCAGGGCTCAGGTGCCTTCAATAGCTTCTTCTTTATGAAGTCTAGGGAACTATTTCCATATAGGTCATCGTCATTCATATACAAGATGTAGTAATTTTACAATGCAGTGGAGTTAGATGACCTTGGCTGCAGGTACAGTGGTCCTGAGGGGGCATTCTCATCCAGGTCCTGGTGCTTCAGGGGGCCCAAAGATGCATGTTCCACATAAGAAAGTATCAGTATTATAGATATGAAGCAAGGTTTTGGCGAGCATTTCTCTCACACCATTGTTTCCAGGTAGCTTTCAGTATTTTACTCCAACTAGGAGCCATAGAACATGACAGAGAATGTATGCCAAACCAGAAAGTCCTCCAGAAGGAAATAATACCCACCTATAGATACTGTTTTGGGGTTATTGCCCCTGTCAGTACAGAACAGGGTGTTGGCTGGCTATTGAGAGGCCTGTCGTGTTGTTGGACCTAAAAGGTAATGTTTCTTATGTTTATTTTGCATTGATGCCCAAGGTCTAAAAGTTACGGTTCTGTGCAACCTGTGACCTGGAGCTACAACCCTCAGCATTCTCTGTCAACCAAAACAATGCTTACCATTTTACTTTAAGTAGGTGAATGTACAGACATGTAATACATGTGTGAATTGGTGCAAAGTTGGAACAAGGTATAATTATTAGCTTGGGCCTAAATGTATTAATGGGCTCTAAGCCAATGTAATAGGAAGCAGATTAAAGGAACACTCCAGGCAAAACTTAGTCCTTGTGTTAAATGCAGTGCAAATCCATAAGGGGTGGAGCCTATCATAGTGATTGTCTGTTCTTCACATCCCTACTCCACCCACCTCAAGACCTGCACCAGGGATAACACCTCATATTATTTTAAGCATTTTTAGTTAAACTATTCTTTAAAAGAATTGTCTGACGATAAAACACATTACCAGATATTGGTAAATAAATCTGTCTGGTGTCCATCCTGAAACATACTGTGTAGAGGATGTTCTAGCCAGGAGTTCAGCCAACTGTATCTTCCTTCCACTACACTTTCTTGATTATAAGTTCTTGGCTTCTTGACATAAGGGGTGGGGGCTAGACTTGGCTGAATTCCTAACTAGAGTGTCCTGACCAGACAGTTTTTGATGCCAATTGTCTGCTATATTTTCTTAATAAGCTCAACTTATGGGAAGGGTTGTAATGAAGAAGGTGTAGTGGGAGGGAGATAAAGTTGAACTGAACTCCCGGCTAGAGTGTCCTCCACACAGGAACAGGAAGTCCAGTACCGGATGTACACCAGACAGAAAGACATTGAGCAGTTTGCAAAAGCTGAATAAAAGCATGAAATAGCACAAAAAGGTATTAAAATTACAGTATTTACAAATATATGTTGAATGCTACCTGTTCAGATGTTTTGACCAAAAAAAAGTCAAATCTTCAGTGATACAGTAAAAGAGATGTATCTATCTATCTCCTATCTATCTCATATCTATTTATCTATCTATCTAATTTATCTGTCCATCTATTAAATCTCAATTCCCTAATAAAGTTTTTCTTTATATTTACTTTGAGTTTAAATCTAAAAGAAAATTACAAAAAAAAAACTAAATAAAAAAAAAACTCTCATTTAAAAAAAAAAAAAAAAAAATAAGAAAATAGACACAATATCCGATTCCAGGTATCATAATAGCATTTTAGCGTTTGGCGAGGATTACATGATAGAAGGAATTAGGCCCCTAAGACCCCGTAAGCTTCCTGGATCCAGGGCTGAGACAGACGTCGCCAAAATGAAATATCGAAAGCAACGGCGATGATGGGACGGAAGAGCGAAAGGAAATGAATGTCAGTGTCAGAGGATGATGCATGTCACCGACTTGTCTGTATTATCACCTAATCCTTGACCTTCTCTCCGAACATCTCAGAGCATCGATGGTAAATGTAGATAGGATTCCGATGGGAGACGCGCGCTCCAGGTCCCTCCTACCCATGATATTTTTCATGCTCCCAATAATTATTCTAGACTTTGCATGACTGGGTTCTTGTTGGTCGGATGTTATCGTTTAAGATTAAGTTTTAATGTCATTAAATTAAATTCCCACATCCCCTTAAATTGTGATAGAATTATGTAACTGGCGGCGGAGAGTGACAGCCTATCTACAGGATGAAGATCCAGAACATTTATTTTATCTTCCAAGGCCTCAGCTGCCTCCTTCGCTTCTATGCTTAAAAACACCGGCTCAACTTCATCATGGGTTATAATTTAAAGGGGCAGTACATCTAAAGTCTCCCTTATTAATATATGTAGTGCAGTTAAAGGGGTATTACCAAATTGTGTTTAAATGAGGCTGTCTCCCCAAGACATACTTACATAGACCTACTGACATAGTGTTGTCACATATTGCATTGTCTTCAGCATGTGTTTGCATGATTTACCTCTTACAAGAAGTTGTGTAGTCCTTTAAATGTGATTGTGATGTTGTCTTAGCAGCTCCCAGCTCCTTCCTCTGCCCCGTCAGGAAGTTGTGTAGTCCTCTCATTGTCAGTGTGGTGTTGTCTTCAGCTCCCTGGCTCCTACCCTCTCTCCTAAAAGGAAGTTGTGTAGTCCTCTTATTGTTAGTGTGCTGTTGTCTAAGGAACTCCCTGGCTCTGTCTTCTCTCCTGACAGAAAGTTGTGTATACCTTTTATTGTCAGAGTGGTGTTGTCTCAGGAGCTTCCAGCTCCTTCTTCTCTCCCCTGACAGGAAGTTGTGTAGTCCTCTCATTGTCAATGTGGTGTTGTCTCAGCAGCTCCAAGCCCCTCCCTCTACCCTGATAGGAAGTTGTGTAGATTTCTCATTGTCAGTTTTGCGTTGTCTTTGGAGCTTCTTGGCTCCTCCCTCTCCACTAAATGACACATCATTCTATGCTGTCTCAGGAGGCATGGTTGGATATTTTCTCTGAGCTCTAGTACTGCCCCCACCTGAGTGATTTCACCACCTGACAAGCCCAAACAGCTACATCTCCCTGTCATATACACATATACATATATATTGGGACATTTAGGGAAGAATGAGGTTTGGTTCCAGCATGCTGCCTAGTGCTGAACAATGCCACAGGCAGAGGAGCAGACAGAGAATGTGTACAGCAGGTGCTGCAACCTAATGTGATAGTCTGCTGTGCAATGAAATGTCCTGCAACAGTTTTGAGTGCTGGTAGGAGAGTAGCAGGGTGAGGGGGCTGTGATGAACAGCTGAGGGAAAGCAATGCATTCTGGGATTTATAGTACTAAGCAACTACACAGCCAGGAAATACAACCAGAATGTCCAGGACTGACCCCCAAACAGGAGGGTAGATGTTGGGGGACAGGAGAATCAGGAATGTTGGATTTCAACTATCCAATCCATTGTTCTCGGACAGATGAGAGGTGTCTGGTAGCTAAAATCTATTGTTTGCTGTTACCAGCCATTTTATGCTGGGGTGGGACTGATTGTAGGGTTCCTCAGTGTTTAACTTAATAGAAGGTTAAATGGGTTGTAGAGGGTTACAAAAAAATTGCCTTTTTATCCAAAGCAGCGCCACCCTTTTTCATAGGCTATGCCTGGTATTGCAGCCGAGCAAAGGGTCATATGAATAGATATGAGATACAATACCGGATGCAACCGATGACCGACTTCTATCTGATGCAGTGTATCCCAACCAGGGTACCTCCAGCTGTTGCAAAACTACAACTCCCAGCATGCCCAGACAGCCAACGGTTGTAGCTTTGCAACAGCTGGAGCCCCCTTGTTTGGGATACACTTATCTAAATGCAGTGTTTTCTAAACAGTGTGTCTGCAGCTGTTGCAAAACTTCAACTCCCAGCATGCCCGGACAGCTGAAGGCTGTCCGGGCATGCTGGGAGTTGTAGTTTTGCAACAGCTGGAGACCCACTGTTTGGAAATCTCTGCTCTTTTGTATGGATCCTCTAGCAGTCTCCTGAATACTTAGTTTCATCCACTCTGTAGTTTCTATAGTAACTTCCCGGCGATAGATGTTTTGCTACAATGTTGTTACTTTGTTCCTATTACGGCTACTTAGTAGCAATTACAGATTTGTCACTTTCCATTGTTTTTTCTGCCCTTGATCAGCAAATTTCCCTCTTGTTCTGGTAAATAGCCTGGACATTGATCAGTCCCAGGTATCCGTCATTAGTTTTATTGTCTCAGGAAGAAGAGAAGAAAATTTGGATCTCGTGTCTCAATGACGGATCTTCAGAAAAAAAACCAAAAAAAACACAATAAACGGACTTTAAGATTTCCCATTAATTAAAGCAAATCATGTTTCCAACTTGTTGGCCTTTTTATTGCTTTTGAAAAACTACCACATTCCCCATATGTCTGTCAGGGCATGCTGGGACTAGTAGTTCAGCAACAACTACAGGGTTACAGCTCGCAGATCGTCTCCTTAAAGGGGTACTCCTGTGAAAAACTTTTATTTTTTTTTTTTTATTTTTTTATCAACTGGTGCCAGAAAGTTAAACAGATTTGTAAATTACTTCTATTAAAAAATCTTAATCCTTCCAGTACTTTTTAGGGGCTATATACTACAGAGGAAATGCTTTTCTTTTTGGATTTCTCTTCTGTCACGACCACAGTGCTCTCTGCTGACCTCTGCTGTCCATTTTAGGAACTGTCCAGAGCAGCATATGTTTGCTATGGGGATTTTCTCCTGCCCTGGACAGTTTCTAAAATGGACAGCAGAGGTCAGCAGAGAGCAGTGTGGTCGGGACAGAAGAGAAATCCAAAACTAAAAGCATTTCCTCTGTAGTATACAGCCCCTAAAATGTACTGGAAGGATTAAGATTTTTTAATAGAAGTAACTTACAAATCTGTTTAACCTTCTGGCACCAGTTGAGTTAAAATAAAAAGTTTTCCATGGGATTAACCCTTTAAAGGTTTACCCCGGCCTCGTCTATCCATAATATCTCCCTGAACGAGAAGATATCCTTTAATGCCTCCCATCAAATAGACACGCTCGTCTCAAGGTGAACGCGCGAATCGCTGACTCCGGCGCGATTCATCATTGTTTTATTTTTATTGGCTAATAATGAAGGCGTAGTTAAATTAAATAGATACAAGGGGAAAACGCAGTCGTTAACAGGTAAGTTTTAATTAAAGACGAATGGTCACTTAACGGAGATGAGGCTTATTTGTGAGCGCGTTGTTGATTCCTGCCTCGTGGTTACGTGATCTTGAAGGAGCATCTGAGCGTTATAACGGCCGCACTGGCTGGAGTACCCGCTCCTGTATTGGTCCGAAATTTTGGGGGGGGAAAATTCAGGGGGAAAAAAAACTATTCTAAATAATAATAGTAATAACAATTTTTATTATAATTATCAACTATTTTTATTATTATTGTTATTAATATGGAATAACCGCGCACCCTGGAGTCCCTGCTCCTGTATTGGTCCAAAATTTTGGGGGGGGGGGGGGGGGGGGGAATTCAGGGAAAAATCGATTCTAAATAATTATAATAATAATAATAATAATAATTATAATTATTATTATCATTAATAAAAACAACTATTTTTTTTATTATTGTTTTAATTATTAATATGGAATTACCGCACGCCCTGGAGTACCCGCTCCTATATTGGTCTGAAATTTTTGGGGGAAAATTCAGGGGAAAATTGATTAACAATAATAATAATAATAATAATAATAATAACAATAATAATAATAATAATAATAATATAATAATAATAATATTAATAATAATATTATCACTATTATTTATAACAACTATTTTTATTATTTTTATTATTATTATTGTTGTTGTTATTATTATTATTATTTTGGAATTACCCTTAACTCAAAAAAATCTTCTTAATGGGGGTGTTCCTATCTTGGCTTCTTTTCCTCTATTAACACGATATTGGATAACAAGCTGATTGGTAAGGTCCAACCACTGTAACAGGGACGCACTGCGCCTGCGCAGACACTGCTCAGTGGTGCCTGTCAACCATTTAATGCAGTGTTTCCCAACCAGGGTACCTCCAGCTGTTGCAAAACTACAACCCCCAGCATGCCCAGACAGCCTTTGGCCCCCTGGTTGGGAAACAATGATCTAATATATATATGGGTTGGGGGGTGGTGAGCAACTACCTATTAGATGTCAGGGGAGATAAGGATCAGACATGTTGAATTTCTCCTGCCTGATCCTGTTGTTGTCTGGTAAATGAGTCTGGCAGTGGCTTACCCCTCCTCTCTCCATTCAAAAACACTTACATTTTTGGCCAAGCTGAGTGTGCATGTATAGGAGAAGGGGAGAGGGGTGCAGAAAGATAGCTGTAAGCCAAACAAGCGTTTGGCACATAGCTAATCCCATGATTGGGGTATAGCAAGCTGATCAGGGGGGGTCCGACAAATGGCACCCTCGCCGATCCCAAGAACAGGGGCACAATGCTCCTGCATGGCCACCTTTCAATTCACCCTCTATGGCAGTGGTCTTCAACCTGCGGACCTCCAGATGTTGCAAAACTACAACTCCCAGCACGCCCGGACAGCCGTTGGCTGTCCGGGCATGCTGGGAGTTGTAGTTTTGCAACATCTGGAGGTCCGCAGGTTGGAGACCACTGCTCTATGGCAATGTTTCCCAACCAGAATGCCACCAGCTGGTCATGCTGGGAGTTGTAGTTTTGCAACAGCTGGAGGCACACTTGATCTGACAACTTTCTGGTCCTTATGGAGGGATAAGCTGCTGCCAGAAGAGGCAGAACGGTGACTTCCTCCCATATCTCTATTTATATACAAGGTTTGGGGGAGGGGAAGGAATGGATTTTGCATGACATGTCTGAATAGAACCTGAGCTGAAGATTAAATTGACTGGAGTTTTTTTTTTTTTTTTTCCCCTCTTTACATCAGAATACAAAATGTTTCTGAACAAATGACCATTGACAGCTCGGAACTGGAATATTCCCAGGCAATCAATTACACATAGGTAGAGCTTTGCATATAAATGGACGTATGTAATTAATGGATATAGCATGTTAATTACTCTACCAGGAAGTAGATGCAAACTCCTTCTTATATATGGAGCAAGTGCACATCAAGGTCATTGGAGTCTATAGAGATATCTTAGAGAAGATCATGAGCAACGTAAGAGATTGGCTTTATATTACGGTACAAAACCCAGTTACCCAAGGACCAAACAGTTCAATTAATATTTGGACTTAAAGGGATATTCCAGGGGAAAAAAATGATTATATATCAACTGGCTCCAGAAAGTTAAACAGATTTGTAAATTACATCTATTAAAAAAATCTTAATCCTTCCAATAATTATCAGCTGCTGAAGTTGAGTTGTTCTTTTCTGTCTGACAACAGTGCTCTCTGCTGACATATCTGCTTGTCTTGGGAGCTGCACAGAGTAGAAGAGGTTTGCTATGGGGATTTAATTCTAAACTGGGCGGATCCCGAGTCAGGTGTCATCAGAGAACAGGTGTCAAAAAGAACAACTCAACTTCATCAGCTCATAAGTACTGAGATAAGTACTAAGATTTTTTTATAGAAGTAATTTACAAATCTGTTTAACTTTCTGGAGCCAGTTGATATACATAAAAAAAGTTTTTTCCTGGATAACCCGTTTAGGGTA
>NC_079198.1:138574447-138579447 GCF_029499605.1 Hyla sarda | reverse complement strand
GGAAACAGGGCTTGTCTTCCGCCTATACAGTCAATTAAGCAGGGACAGGGATGGAAGGGGGAGCGAGGAGATGTTCCAGTCCTACTTGTAGGGAGGAGGATCTCTTTCTTTTAATGAAGCTGAACTCTTCAGTTAAAGGGGTACCATGGTGAAAACCTTTTTTTTTTTTTTTTTAATCAACTGGTGCCAGAAAGTTAAACAGATTTGCATATTACTTCTATAAAAAAATCCTAATCCTTCCTGTACTTATTAGCTGCTGAATACTACAGCGGAAATTCTTTTCCTTTTGAAACACAGAGCTCTCTGCTGACATCATGACCACAGTGCTCTCTGCTGACATCTCTGTCCATTTTAGGAACTGTCCAGAACAGCATATGTTTGCTATGGGGATTTCCTTTCAGTCTGGGCAGTTCCTAAAATGGACAAAGATGTCAGCAGAGAGCACTGTGCTCATGATGTCAGCAGAGAGCACTGTGTTTCAAACGGAAAATAATTTCCACTGTAGTATTCAGCAGCTAATAAGTACAGGAAGGATTAAGATTTTTTTCATAGAAGTAATTTACAAATCTGTTTAACTTTCTGGCACCAGTTGATTTAAAAAAATAAAAATAAAAATAAAAGTTTTTCACCAGAGTACCCCTTTAATGTTTTTTTACTCACCACTAGAGATGAGCGAACTTACAGTAAATTCGATTCGTCACGAACTTCTCGGCTCGGCAGTTGATGACTTTTCCTGCATAAATTAGTTGAGCTTTCCGGTGCTCCGGTGGGCTGGAAAAGGTGGATACAGTCCTAGGAGACTCTTTCCTAGGACTGTATCCACCTTTTCTAGCCCACCGGAGCACCGGAAAGCTGAACTAATTTATGCAGGAAAAATCAGAAACCGCCGAGCCGAGAAGTTCATGACGAATCGAATTTACTGTAAGTTCGCTCATCTCTACTCACCACAGTGGCACGACGTGCTTGGTGGTTTCAGAATACAATAAAAAATTTCGATTAAATACGCTCATATTTTTTTACGCCATTGTGAACTTAGCCTAAGCATGTAAAATAGGTTAAATTCCAAAGTCATTGTGCTGGATATTAAAATGAACACAAATAGCAAAAATAAATAAATAATAATAAATATTATATATATATATATATATATATATATATATATATATATATATACAAAATACAAAAATAAAATAACAGGATGATAAGAAAATCTTAAATATATATAAAAATACAGAAAGATAAAATAATAAATAAATAATAAAAATTTAAAGATTAAAAGCAAAATAGATAAAGAAATAAGACCTAATTGAATTATTCTGTTTACCCAATAATTTTGCCGCCCTAGGCGGTGGCCTTCTCTTTCCCATTCATCTATTACAACTTTTAAAAAACTCTTTTGGAGTTTCCTATCTTTCTGCTCCCAGCTGATAATTTCTTTAAAATTCTACATTGACATGATAAATAGATTTTACACAAATAGAGATTAGATTTAATTTTCTGATTTTGGAGTATTCAGCATACTGTTTTGCATCTCCGTTCAGGCTCGGGGTGGATTGTATCTCGCTGGATTGTATCATTTCATTTTTTTTTTTTCCTTCACATTTTTGCAGTGAGATTCTCTGGGGTCATATCATATTTTTTTGCGTTTCGCTGAAGGCTTCCAGGCACATCAGATCTGGAACACACGCAATAAATCAAGCCCATCTCTGTATTAGATCAGGTAATCTCTATAATTACATAGATTATCTGATCTGCGTAATTGTTAGCACAGGCAAAGGCGAGGCGGAAATGCGCTTTTCTTGTTGTCAATTGACTCTAATCTTATGAAAATGATTTTAACGTGTTATCTTTTGATTTAAAGTGTTTATTCTGATGGATTTTTACAAGAGGGATTTTCATAATTATGAACGGGGTTTGCCCCTTTTTCTGTGAGCTAGGGAAGGGAACATGTAATACCACTTCTAGAAAATTCTAGACTCTTTCATGTTCAAGGGTATGTACACTTTAGAAACAGTTGCTACAAAAAAAAAAGAACAAAAAATAAATAAATAAATAAACAACAAGCCATTCTGCAAATGCCGTTTTTTGTATACAGCCCCATTGCAGGTATATATGTGTCTGCATGGTTACAGACTACAAACAAACCTCATGTAGTCTGAACTTGTAGTCTACTCCGGTGGTCTTCAACCTGCGGACCTCCAGATGTTTCAAAACTACAACTCCCAGCATGCCCGGACAGCCGATGGCTGTCCGGGCATGCTGGGAGTTGTAGTTTTGAAACATCTGGAGGTCCGCAGGTTGAAGACCACTGCTCTACTCCTTCCTTTTCTTACTTACCTGCTGTCACATCAGGCAGGGATAAATGCAGTTCTGAGCTCTAGTGATGAGCGGCATTGCCCACATTCGAATTTGCGGTATTTTGCGAATATATACACGAATATTCGTCCTATATTTGAGAATTTTCGCGTATTCGTTATATTTGCATATTCACGTATTTGAGAAAGAAAACAGTGAGGGGGTGGGTGGGCAACTGAACTATTGGTTGCTAGGGAGGTTGTTGATAACCTCTGACAAGTGTATTTGCATCATTCTAATTGGCCCACAAGTGGAAAGAAGGAATGTGCGAATATTCACATATGCGAATAATCACATATGCTGAAAAAAAAAAACGAATATTCGCAATTTCCAATATATAGCGAATATATTCGCAATATTCGCGTGCGATATTCGTGATAAAAATTCGAAATGCGAATATTCGCGCCCAACACTACTGAGCTCGCCTATATTTCTTTCCCTGTCTTTTGGGGTGTCCCCCTCCTTGAAAGGGTGGCCCCCACTACGGTGTCGGTCTGTACGCTATTAAAGCTCTGGGTGTTCTAAATTCAAAATTTAAAACAAGCACAGTACAGAGGACAGGAAAAAGGTCAGGACACATAAGGGTTAACTAACATCTGTACAGCATAAAGACAGACAGGGAATGCACATACAATTAAAATCAAATTAGAATCAAACAAGCCAAGTTTTTACCAGTGAGAGCATCGCAGTACAGATACAGTAAGCAAAGGAGTAGTCAAAGAACAAGCCAAAGGTCAAGAGAACAGGATAATATACACAGGTAGAAGGATCTAGTGCTAGGAAAATATCACTATCACAAGCAATGAGCAGAAGCAGACGGAAGCTGTAAAAAGATCAGCTCAGGAGGGTGTGGTCACTAATGCTGGAGTCGATTGGCCCTGAACCTTAGTATTTGCAATGTTGCTTTGTTTTTTTTCCCCTTTGATGCCAAAAGATGCAAAAAATAAAAATAAAAAAATTAAAAAAAATTATTTTTCTATAAAACATGGTAAAATAAACATGGTAAATTTTTTTCTTAAGGGCACAACAAACACCTGGAACTAAAGGGTCTTTTTTTCTACCGATTACAGCCAGATATGATTTTTTTTTTATATTAAGTTTTTAGTACATTATTTTGGGGGCAGCCATCTTGCCTGAGCTGTTTTTAACAGCATTTAGAGATATGCTATATATTAAGCCCATGGACAAAGACACGATAGCCTGGAGCCAACCCTATGCCCATGAGTGGGAAAGTATTCTGGGCATGCTCTGTGACCTGCCGAAAAACTATTTCACAGAGATGTGAAGCCAACATGATGTTTTATCTATATACTGGTATGACCTATTGTGAATGTCCTGGTCCCATCTTATGTATATACTAGTGTCATCTATTGTAAATGGTCTAATCTTATGTTATCTTCATACTGGTGTCACCTGTTGTGAATGTCCTGATCACATCTTTTCTACATACTGGTGTTATCTATTGTGAATGGTCTGATCCCATATCTGTCTATATACTGGTTTTCCCTATTGTATATGTCCTGATCCAATCATATCTATATACTAATGTCCCCTATTGTATATGTCCTGATCCCATCTTATCTATATACTGGTGTCATCTACGTATTATGAATATCCTGGTCCCATGGTCTCTTTATACTGGTGCCACCTATTGAGAATGATCTGATTCCATTTTATCTTTATACTACTGTCCCTTATGTTGACTGACCCGATCCCACCATAACTATATACTTGTGTTACCTATTGTGAATGACCTCATTCCATCTTATATACTGGTATGCCCTCTCACTGAACTCCTGTCTGTGATGATAAGGAGGAGTTTACTGGGAAGTGATCTGTACAGAACAGGAAGTCTCATCTTAGTTTTAGGTCCAGTGGCCACAATAGAAACTGCAAGATTTCAGGATTATTTTAAAATAAAGTTAGTGACATGAAAAATTTGGAAAAATTCATCGCAAAGAAAATCTTAACCACCTTTGTTCACGTCCTATAGGATATTTCACCAAGTTTTTAAAAGAAGCACGTTTCAGTCTATATCAAATTTAGAATTTGTCACTTTTATATTTTTAGATGATGTTTTGTTGTTCGTTGAAATTTCACTTTTCCACCAATTAATTTATCATTTCCCCGACTGGAAAACACAACGGCCGGAGCCAAAGCGAACAATATGGACAAGGTATAATCCTCTCCTCTAAATTGGAACATTGTTCTTGTTTATGATATTTCCTTAGTGTGACAGACGGCTCGTGTAAATAAGAGAGGCGCCTGTCAGATGAAAGGAGGCCAAGACTACAACAATTAGGCAAATTTTGTCTGTTTTGGGAAAACTACTTTGGACAAATGGCGATCGTCCTCTGCTGAGGTCGGAAGGGCACAAATAGGGTTAACGGCTGTTATATCGTCAAAATGCGCCAAAACTGAAGAGCACGAGAACAGGAACATGTTCATTATACAATCAGTAGCTGAAAGCGACAAAGCTTTTTAGCAAACTTTTTATGAAAAAATTATATATTTATATACATTTATATTATCTTTATATATTGTTTCACTTGTTTTTTTCTTATATGTTTTTGTTCAAATCTTTATTTTTATTTTTTTTCTAATATTACATTTTTAGTGATTGCTATCTATCTATCTATTTCATA